>NW_027481091.1:0-78832 GCF_050403485.1 Sporobolomyces salmoneus
CGTCGAGAAACAAAAGATCAAACTCGGAATCAACAAGTACCAATTCGATCAAAACCAAGTCAACCAAGCGTTCAAGGAGGTTGAATCGAGGAGCAAATTCGACGCTCCCGTCATTTTCGTTCACTCTCAGTAATTGACCGGTCTTCTCTCCCTCTCTCTCTTCTCTTTTGAAGTGATTCTGTCTCTCTCGGTTCTCTCGCATTTGTTCTCTCTCTCTCTCTCTTTCCATGTCATTGCAAAATGTGGTTCTCCTCTCTTCCTCTTCTGCTGATTCCTCGAGAGCGAGCTTCGAAACGAGAGAACACGAGAAAACGTCAGTGAATTCGACTCTGCGCTCGAGACCAAAAAGCCGACTCTTCTCGTTTCATTCCGATTTCGAGTGCACTTCCCCCGTCGAGAGCGTCGGGTCTCTCGTGCGTGAGCTGCTGCATCCGATGGCTAGGACGAAAGCAGAATCTAAAGGTCGGGATCAAGCAGAGCACGGTACACCAATTGCTGGTTCTCGAGGACTGATCACAGCAGTATTCATTTCACTTCTCAAGCAGTCGACATGACTTGATCTGCTCCTTCGGGTCCTCCGGCTGAGCCGACTCCCATCATACCGTCTTCACCAATGAGCAAACTGTTTTGTTCCTTCAAAAATTGAACCGATCGCTTCTCGTCGAGGAATCTAGGATCATGGTCGAGCACTTAGTCTCTTTGGCCATCTACGGGAGGGCAAGTTTGAGTGGACTTACAGAGTGTAGACCCTTCGAACGTCTGGAACGTCGACCGAGGTAGATTTTCGACGTTTTGCGACAAGATTCGACAGCGTGATTAATTGGATAACGTAACCTGACCATCATCCGAGAGATAAGAGACTCTTAGTCAGCTTGTCAACGAATCGAAGCAGTCGCAGTTGGGTTGACTCACGTAGGGAAGTTTCAGATCCAATCTTAGTGAGAATTTCGAGAGCAGGCGGGGTGAGGGTTACGTCTTCTTCTTGTGAGCTGTGAAGGGTAGAGCGGATCAGTCTCGGCAGATCGCGTTGTGAGCAGACAAGAGAGCCAAAGTCTCACCGAATCGAGAGAATTTCCTTGATGTCGCTCATTTCGTACGGTTTCGTGCTGATGATGAGAGCGCGATCCAACAGATCGATCGGGATACCATGAGGACTCTTGTACTTCGTCCCCCTTATCCGGGTCATTCCTCGGTTCGAAGCCATGATTACAATCGGAGCCAATTCCGTTTCGAGTGCTCGGTTCAAGAACGAGAAACATTCAATGTCGAGCATGTGGACCTGACGACAGTCGTGATTCACAATTCAGGACGAGCTCGTGGGAAAGCACAGTAGGAACAGGGACAGGACTGACCTCGTCGATGAACAAAACTCCCGGGACGATCTCTGCCTTTCCTTCTTCCCTCCAGTCTGACACCTTCTGGTTGATCTGATCCCTCAATTCACTCTTGATCTCTCCCGTATCACCTATAAAGTACGCTCGAGTTAGAGACTGCAGACAAGACTCATGGAAGCGAAGACGAGGAGAGACTCACCAGCGAAAAGAGCCAAGAATCCCTGAGTTCTCGAATTGATTACATCGATTTCATGTAGCGAGACCGTATGAACGACTTCCTTCCTGACCTGCAACTCTCCTTCGGGGCATTGAACGAATTTCGTCTACACGCGCGAATCAAAATTCGTATCAGGTCTCCTATCGCTCGCTCGCTCTTGGGAGGACAGGATGACAGACTCACATCGGCACCCATGGCATCGTAGTCCCTTGCCCTCGTAAACGAACGACCCAACTTTGAGATTTTTCCCGTCGACTTGTCAATTACGATGACATCTCCCGCAATCACTTTCTCTTTCGTCAAAGCATCGATCATCTTGTTTCCGAGATCGTAAACCGTTTCCATATCGGTCGTCTTCATCGTAATCTTTCCAGTCTTACTCGCCTGTCGATAGGGAGTCGTATCAAAGTCAGTAGAAGGACAAGGAAGAAACTGGATGAGAAGAGACGTACTCCAGTCAAACTCCTATCGATCTGAATTTCGACGACTTCACCCTCGATGATTTCACTCTCTTCCTTGATCCTGACTCCGATACTCCTTCGGAACGCTTGAGTGAGCGCTTCGGTTTTCGACATTTCGAGCGAGAAGATTTCCGAAGCAGAGATCATCGTGAAAGGTACGTCGGAACCGAGTGATTGTGCCATACCTACGACATAGACGAGTGATCGTGATCAGCATGAGACTGAAAGGAAAGGAGAGGAGAGAGGAGAGGAAAGGAAAGAGTACTGACCCATCGCGATTGCGGTTTTACCGGTACTCGGAGGTCCTGCCATAAGTACTGCTCGTCCAGCGATCCTGCCTTCGTTGACCATCTTCAGAATCACTCCAGCAGCCTTGCGCGCCTTGCCCTGTCCGACCATTCCTTGAGAGTTTCCTCGAGGCTCCAAGGTCGTCGGATCGAGTCCGAGACCACGAATGTGAGAATGTGCGCCTATTTAGAGTATTCGTGAGTGCTACTCGTACACGCCAGGGGAGCTAGGAACTCACCGATGCGCTCCATCTTTGTCTGCTCGCGTCCTTGAGTCGTGATTTGTGCAGCCTTAGGGAACCGAGGGGGCCGTCAGTGAGGGTTCATCAGACCCCGCAAGGTATCGATCAGAGCATTCGAGCTTACCATTGTGAGATGATTGGGAGAAGGGAATTTCTCATCAGTTCTCCTCTCTTTCTCTCTCTTTCGTTCGCACAACTCCCTCCCCTACGTCAGTCCCAGATAGTACAAGCCGGAGGGGTGCAACCCGGCAGGACGGACTAGAAAAGGCAACTATCCAGCGACAATCTCGCCAGTCCGCTTACCGTCTAATCTTCTCTCTTTCGCACGACTCCCCAACGACTCGACAACCATGAGATGACGCCTTCTCTCGCTCGTGGTACTCCGACGACGTATAGAAAGGTCGAAGTGAGATAGAGATGAAATTAACTGCATGAGATTCTAAAACGTAGTGGACAGAGACCGAGGGAGATTAAAGAGAGAGATGGAGAGAGAGAGAGAGACGAGAGAACGATAGATGAGGAGGACCAAACTTGCTAAAATATTAAGAGGAGGGGAGCTAGGCGATAGGTACTGTAGAGAAGGGGGGAATACGAAAAGAAATAATGGTAAAATAGTGCTGATGGTGAGGGGAATGAACGACTGAGAGGAGACCAAGCCAGCGCAAAGTGAGAACATGAGGGGAGAAGAGACGTCCGTATGAATCGAAGCCGATGAGATAGATGCGAGGAAGAAGCGAGCGAATAGATTAAAGGAGACGAGCTGAGCCGTGCGATTAGGCCGAGGTGGTAGGAGCACTGGCAGGAGTTTCTTCTTCCTTCTTCGAAACTTCAGCAGCGAGTTCCTCGGCGGGCGCGTCGACGGGAGCAACAACCTGCTTGCCAAGGGAAAGCATAAGTTGAAGAACGATAAAGAGAAAAAAGGACCATTTCTCACCTCTTCCTCCTTCTTGGACTCCTCGACCTTGACAGGTTCCTCAACTTCGACAGGAGCAGGGGCACTCTCCTCGACCTTAGGAGCAACCGCAGTCTCCTCGGCCCCAGAAGACGAAGCAACTACTTCGGGCTCAACTTTGTTCTCCTCCGAAACAACGGGAACCGAGGGTTCAACGGATGCTTCGGTGGCGGCAGCAATGGGAACAACTTCAGCCTCTGAGTAACACAGAAATAGTCGTTAGCGGTACAGGTCAAGACGGAAGGAAGGGGAAAAGTCGACTAACCAGTCTTTTCCTTCTTGGGGGAAGAGAAGACGGCACCGAGACGAGCAGAGAGACGACGACCGAGCTTGACGAGATCCTTCTTGGGGGGTTTGTTCTCAGTCTTGGCCTAGAAAGATTTGAAGAAAGAGGTCAATTCTCAGTTTCGTCCTCGCAAAGAGAGAGAGGAAGCTTACAGCCTCGTCGAATTTTACTCCGTCTTCAGTTTCAGCAGCAGCAGAAGGGGTAGGCTCCTCAGTAGCTACGGGTTTGACAGATTCGGAGGCGACATCAACTTGTTCAGGCGTGGGATCAACAACGGCCGATCCAGAGTCGACAATTTGGGGGACAGGAGCTGAAGCGTTCTCCTTCGCTTCGGCAACCGCGACAGCTTCGGGCGAAGTGACATCGACCGAGGGAACCTCCGAGATAACGGGCTCAGCACTTTCGACAGGAGCCGGAGTCGAAACGGGTTCTTGCGATTCGGGAACAGCCGAGGGTTCAGCCTTCTCCTCGGTAGGGGTCTTGACTATTCGCGAGCGAGTCGGGAAGATGTCGTCAGTAACTGGGAAGAGAGACGAGAAGTAAAAGATGACTTACCCTTCTTTTCCTTCTTCTCTTTCGCTTCTCCGAAGAAAGACTTGACCCTGTAATTAGTTGCGCAGTTTCATCAGTACCAGAAGCTTCTGACAGGCTGGGAGAGAGAGAGAGGTTGAGAGATCAGTTTGCTCACTTTTCAAACAAAGGAGTTTTGACTTTCTCCTTCTTCTCAGGCTTCTCCTCGGGGACAACGGGTTCAGAGACAGGAGTTTCCTCGCTGGTAGTAGGGGCGACGGCAGGGGTTGCGGCTTCGACGTTCTCCTTAGGGGCTATTGCGAAACGAGAGAGTCAGCGGAAAGGAAAACTCCGGTTCAAGGCGAAAACTCACCTTCTTCCTCGACAACGACGGCAGGGGCAGGAGCAGTCTCCTTTACAGCGGGAGGGGCTTCCGTGGTTGGAGAAGTAGGTTGGGAAGGAGACTAGATTCGAAGAAAGCAGAGTTTGAGAGAGAGAGAGAAGCGAAATGTCAGTCAAAGTGAATGCGAATTGATGGAAGGCGAGGTTGGTTTTTAGAGTTTAGACTTCCTTCCCTCCCGCTTCTTTCGGAGAGAAGAAAGACGCGTCGAACCACGAGTTGAATTCTTTCGAAAAATCCGCGAGAAGAGAGAAGTCATAGAACGAGAAGCGAAGAGGCGGGTAGGAACATCCGATCGAAATAAGAGGTATGGGAGTCGTCTAGAGGAATGTAGGATCGATGGAAGGAAGGGGGCAGGGAAGCTAGCGAAGGAAGGGGTTTCCTCCATCCTTGCTCTCCCCTTGTGGTGGTGCTGGTACATGCATCACCGTGTCTGTTCCGTCACTGTCCTCCAGTCGTCACATCCGTGCCCTCCAAGATGCAAAGACCGTTCCCCAAACACGAGTTTCTTCCCCCTTTCAACGAACAAAAGAATCCGAAATAACACTCACCTTGTGGAAGAACTTGTTCTTGAGTTCACCGAACGGAGAGCGCTTCTTGTGTTCCTCTTTCGTGGCGGCGGGAGTAGGCGAGGGGACCGGGTTCTCCTTGGTCGCGCTCGAAGCAGGAGCCTCGGAAGATTCCTCCATTTGTTGAGAAGGAACGGTCTCCTCGACGACGACGGGGGAAGGGAGAGTCGTAGGTTCCTCGACGGTGACAGGGTTAGCGGGGGCGACTTCGGTAGACATCTGAGAGGGACGAGGGGGAGGAGAAAGGAAGGGGTACGAGGAATGAGCGTGAATCCACTCGAGCATGTTCCTCGTGGAGAATAGTACTCACTGTGCAGAGAGAGAGAGCGTGGACGAGAGAGCTGACAAGTAGAAAGAGAGAAGAGCGAGTCGAAAGTGAGAGGAAGAAGGGAAAGAGAGAGGGAGCTTTCCTCCCCTCTCTTCTCCAGAATTCCTGCAGCAGGCTCCCTCATCTTCGTCGCGTACACGCACCTCTGATCGTATCGCTCACCTCAAGAGACGCAAATCGCACATCTGTTCATCGGCTGTCCCAGCGTGCGTTTGACGCGTCGCAAGAAGAAGAGTGCAATCGATGAATTTCGCCACCTAACGATGCTACGAACGATTTGCTTGTCTTCTACTCAAGCTACCGTACGTTATCGTATTTCTCCCTCTGTCTCAGCTGAGGATTGACGAGAAAGGCCCGAACAAGGAAAGAGGGGAAGAAAGGGAACGAATGCCAGTGGAATGTTGGGGAAGGCTTCGATACTAGCTCGTGTGCAAGGAAGTATGAACTCGGAGTCTCGAGAGGGAACGCCGCAGAGGCTGTGAACGAAACAGCGAAGTCAGAAGAGCACGAGAAAGTAAAGCTACCGAGCGAAGAGGACCAGGAGAGCAGTAATCCGAGCCTGAGCTCGAACACGACGCGCAGGTCAGCGACAAGGAAAGCCGCTCTTTCCAAACCTCTTTGGCTGTCGACAGGCGCAAATCTTCATGATGGAAGCCTCGGAGGTGAGCGAGCATGGCGAGGGAAGAAATCGGGAAGGATGACGAAGTGGCGCTGAGAAGTTGGGTGTTACGAGATTCAGCGCGGAGCAGCAGTCTCAGAAGGGTCGTACCATAGAGCGAAGGCGAAATTAGAAGTGAGAAGAAGCGAGGAGAGAAGTGAATTCAAAGTTCGCTTCGCTGTCTCCTTCCGTCATCTCACTCGCTCGCCCCTTTTCCGACTTTACTGCCCCGCTCTCTCATCACACACCCTCTCTTAGGACTCTCAGTCTCTCACGCATCCACCAAGCAGCTCTTTCTCCTCACAACTTGATCAATTACGCGGCTTCCAAGACCAGCTCACTCCTCTCTTGTAAGTCTGCTCTCCCCGAGCATCAAGCGCAGGTGTACTATCGGGATAGGGAGCTGCAGCTCGAAGGGACCGTAGAGGAGAGGAGTGGCGGGTTGTCAACATCGATTGTGGTTCAGACTCTCCTTGTCTCCCCTACGCCTCACGATCGAGCGAGCTCCGATACAAACCGACCCAGACACAGACCAAGGTACTGACATTGCCCTTGCTCCCCCTCTACCCCGTTCTCCTCATTCGCCGAAACTCGTCATCGCTTCCTTCTCCCTCACCCCTCTCCCCTACAGACTCAATAACACACTCACGAGCATGCATTTCTACGTTCGAGATCTCTCTGGTCGATCCCTCGCCTTCGGTGAGTCCAAATTCCCATTCTATCGGGTTCGGTCGCAAGTCGGCTGACTCAACAATTCGCCCCTTTCCAGACGCTTCCAACGTCTCGGATCTTCAATACGCTATCGCCGACCGCACTGCAATCCCAGTTGAAGAGCAACGTTTGATCTATGGAGCTAGACAATTGACTGCTGGGAAAGATTTGAACGAATACGGAATTCAAGAAGGAGCGACCGTCGGATTAGCCCTCAGGTGAGTTCATTGCATCGATTCGCCTACTTGAAAGATAGTTAACTGACATTGATCCAAATTGCAGATTGCGAGGAGGAGCACCAAAGAAGCGTTGTGGATTCTACATGAACGCGACAGACAGGTGTTCTCAAGCTTGCGTTCGAATCGTTGGAGACTGCAACCTCTGCAAAGCCTCGTTCTGTTCGACACATCGGTTGAGTGAAGGTGAGTCATCCTTGTACTTTGGACGGCGTTCTCGACCCGAATACTGAAGCATTTTGTGTTTCTCAGATCACAAATGTCCCAACTTGGCTTCGTGCAAGCAAGCCGCGTTCCAGCAGAACAAGTCGAAACTCGAAAGTGAACGTACCGTTGGCGACAAGCTCGCGTCCTTCTAGATCATCGCAACATCAAGACCCTAGATCGTTTCTCTCTCATCTCACATTCTCTGTTCTCTGCGCATCGTTTCATTTACCCAAGCTCGATTGTTGTCACACTCTCCTGACATCCACTCTATCCTACCTTCCTTTCGCAAGTCTCGATACCCCGTTCCTGCTCTCTCATCTCGACTCTTCTACTTGTCTGTTGCTTCTAATTCTTCATATCTCTCTTCTACTCTCTCTCTTCCTCTACTTTTCCGATTCCCGTCAATTGTTTCTTGTAATCCTCGTTCAAAGCAATCCTGTTCTCGGGATGTGCGATTAGAGAGAGAAGGAGCACGTGAAATACAGCTCGACTTGCGAAACGGGACGAAAGGTACCCGGACGCTCGGCTCCGATTCCCCTTTGCAACGCTCTCTCCTTCGCACGCGCGTGCTGTTCGTTCCGTGTACAAGAGCAGCGACGAAC
This sequence comes from Sporobolomyces salmoneus, assembly GCF_050403485.1. NCBI lineage: Eukaryota > Fungi > Basidiomycota > Microbotryomycetes > Sporidiobolales > Sporidiobolaceae > Sporobolomyces > Sporobolomyces salmoneus. The sequence goes on from NW_027481091.1 coordinate 8,001, forward strand.
CCAAGTTCCGCATTTCCCCACACAACGACGCACGAGATTTGACTCAAATGACCTCTCGAACTCGCTCAACTTTGTCTCCTTCAACCTCGACGGCTCAACACCGATTGAATCAAGTTTCAAATCAGATGGCTACCCAAACTGTAGACGGTGAGTTCAATATCGCGTCTTCCCTCTCTGCTTGTCGAGAACTGATCGCATCGATCTTGACTGCTTTCCTTCCCCTCATTCCTCACACGTCCCACTCTTCGAATGAATGCCTCCACCAACGACTTACTGTAACTCTTGCCTGACTGCTATCTCGCCTTCACCCGTTCGCAGTATTTCACTCGACTCCGCTCGCACCGGCGGATCCGATCTTCGCACTCACGGCAGGGTACCAAGCGGATCAATTCGATCGTAAAGTTAATTTGGGAGTAGGGGCTTACCGTGACGACAAGGGGAAACCTTTCGTACTTCCTACCGTCCGAAAGGTGAGCGAGCAATTCCATTTCTCTCATTCTCTCTCTCTCTCTCCGTCCTTCCTTTCAAGCGTGATATAGAGAAGCTGACTCGTTTGTATAACTTGGGAACTAACAGGCGAAGAAGATTCTAGCCGAGGACGATTCGTTGGATCACGAGTACTTGCCCATCGCCGGATTACCGGGCTTCGTTCAAGCTACTTCGAAATTGATCTTTGGGGCTGATAGTCCTGCAATCAAAGAAGGAAGAGTTAGCACGTGAGTCCTCTCCCCTTCCGCTTAGCCATTGGCGCTGACCGAAGCGAACTTTTCCGAGAACTCAGGATTCAAACGATTTCGGGAACTGGAGCGAATCATTATGGAGGTGCCTTCTTGGAGAAGTTTTACGAACCGTGGCAAGGGAAAGGAAAGGATGACAAGGTTATCTACATTTCGAACCCGACATGGGGTGAGTCGAAGATCGAAAAGATTCCGTTTTCGTTTTTCACTCTTGAAGCTCACCCTCTCTCATTCCTGTTCCCCCCTCGCTTGCAGCCAACCACAAAGCAATCTTTGCGAACGTAGGACTCAAGACGATCGACTACCCTTACTACGACCCTCAAACGATCGGACTCGCGCTCCCTAAATTCCTCGAATTCCTCCGTCAAGCTCCCGAACAATCGGTGTTCCTCCTTCATGCGTGCGCCCACAACCCGACAGGAGTCGACCCGACGAGAGAAGAATGGAAGGAGATTGCCGAAATCTTCAAACAAAAGAAACATTTCGCCTTCTTCGATTGTGCTTACCAGGTAAAGCATTCCCTGGTACAGCTCTCCCCCTAGCGCGGAGAACTGATGTGGTTGATTACGCCTTTACCTGTTGACAGGGTTTCGCTTCCGGTTCTTTGGACAACGATGCCTGGGCCGTTCGACATTTCGTCTCTTCGGGAATCCCTCTCCTCGTCTGTCAATCCTACGCGAAGAACGCAGGTCTCTACGGAGAACGTATCGGTGCCTTGAACATTGTCGCGAGTCATTCGGGCAAGGAGGAAGGAGGAAGTGAAAGGATCAAGAGTCAACTGTTGATTTTGCAACGTCAGGAAATTTCGAACCCTCCGACTTTCGGAGCTAGGATCGTAGGTCGTACTCTCTCTCTCTCTAGCTCCCCAGCCTATCACGAGAATGAGGCAAGCTAATGGCGAATTCAACGTTGGAGTAGATGTCGCTGATTCTAAACGATGAAAAGTTGTTCAAAGAATGGTGTCAAGATATCGAAACCATGGCTCAACGAATCATCTCGATGCGTTCGAAACTGTTTGAGTTGTTGACCGACAAGTTCAAGACTCCTTCTCCTGGTCCGAACGGGTGGGAACACGTCAAGAGTCAAATTGGAATGTTTACCTTTACCGGTTTGAATCGTCAGTGTCCTCTTCATCTTCTCTCTTCTATAATGGGATGTTATATTGATCTCTTTCGTCAACCGTCTTACAGCCGAACAATGTAAAGCCTTGGTCGAGAAGGGACACATTTATTTGACTTCGAACGGACGAGTTTCGATGGCTGGATTGAACAACTCGAACGTCGAATACGTCGCTGAATGTATCGACAAGGTCGTCAAGGGCAACCTATAGACTCTTCTGCTGATAAATAGTGAACCGTTATCTCTTTTCTCTTTCTCGATTTTTGAATATTTGAACCTCTGAAGTTTTCTCTCGCTCTACAACCGGGAGGGAAATGCGTATTGTTACAAAAGAGAGCGAGGCAGGACTGCCACCGGATTGCCAGTCTACGCTACGATACAAGAATGCGACGGGAGGTAGAGAGCTTAGAGAGCTTTCGCAGTTCGTTGAGTAGGGAGGATACCGACTATCAAGCAATTTCAGAGTCAGCGAGAAAGTAACTCAGTCAGTGAAGCAGATACTCACATCGCTTCTTGATCGTAACACGATGTCTCGAGTACTTGTCGTCGGGTGAGAAACGAGCGGGATGAGCAGATTTGGTAGGAACTCCCGAAGAGGTCTTCTTCTTGAGCGAGTAGACACGGGTGCCTTCAGGGTTCAACCTATAGCATAGAGCAGTCTGAGTCAGCATGGGAACAAAGAAGGATAGAGTAGGAAACAGAGACAAGAGAGAGAAGGGAAGGGAGAACTCACGAGTACATCAAATGCATGGTGGGAAGGACGAGTGTAGGGAGGGTTCAAGGTGGATATCGACTGTACAGAGGCAGCTCACTAGCAAGTCAGCGAAGGGGGATCGTTTGAGGATCGATGAGAATGGAGGTTTTTTCCCATTTCGACTGGAAGCCGTCGAGCGCGCTCGGAAGTGAAAGTCGGGCTCACAAAGTGTTCAGGCAAGGATAGAGGGTGGGATCCGAGAAGTCGAGACGAGTTTAGGAGAGATGTAGAAGACTGATCTTGACCTTGTCGACTTCTGCCGATTACCTCTCACTTTCGACTATACGATCCGGCTCTAACCAACTCCGCCGACAGACCAGAGCTTGAATCAACTAGACAAGCGCGACCCACTCTCGACCCGACTCTTCTTCCTTCGAAATCGCCCTCGCATTCGTCATCCCTCCCGTCTCCTCTCACGATGAGCACTACAGACTCCCTACTCTCTACGTTGTCTACGAAATCAGTCACGGTGCATCCACTCGTGCTCCTCTCGATTCAAGATCACTTCCACCGAGTCGCAAAGGGAACGAAGAAACGAGTCGTCGGAATCTTGTTGGGTCAAGATCTCGGACCAAAGGGGTATGAGATTACAAACTCGTTCGCAGGTAAGTGATCTTACCCTCCCTCAGTACGAGACGCGCGCCAACTGATCGCTGTTTCAATCGAAAACAGTTCCGTTCGAAGAAGATGAGAAAGATCCTCGAACCTGGTTCTTGGATCACAACTACATTGAATCGATGAACGACATGTTCAAGAAAGTAAACGGTGAGCCAAGACATCGTTTCGAGGGAAAGGGGAAAGCTTAAACTGACTGCTTTTCGCAACAGCTCGCGAGAAATTGATCGGTTGGTATCACACTGGACCGAAACTTCGTTCGTCGGACCTAGAGATCAATCAAGTCATCAAACGCTACACTTCGAAACCGGTCATGGTTATTGTGGACATTCGACCTGATGGAGAACGAGGAAGTGGGAAAGGTGCGATTCCGACCGACGCTTACTTTGCGGTCGAAGAGATCAAAGATGTAAGCTATCCATTCACACTCTCGTGGCTATCGTGGAAGACTAAGCTTTGGGATTGTTCTTGTTCAGGACGGCACGACTACTCAAAACACTTTCCTCCACGTTCCCTCGTTGATCTCTGCCTCTGAAGCTGAAGAAATCGGAGTTGAACACCTCCTACGAGACGTCAAGAATCTTTCGGTCGGTACCCTATCGTCTCGAGTCGCGGATCAATTGCAATCGCTCGAAGGATTACATTCTCGTTTACTCGAAATCAAAGAATACCTCGAACAAGTCGTCGCGGGAACTCTACCAGTCAATCACCAAATCATTTACAACTTGCAAGACGTGTTCAACTTGCTACCGAATCTCGAAGGAGCGCTCAAAGGTGGGAACAGCGGGATCGAGGGAGAAGGAGATGGAAAGAGACCCTTCACGGTTGCAACGAACGATCAACTGTTGGTTATGTACTTGAGTTCACTGATCAGAGCTGTCATCGCCCTGCATGATCTCGTAAGTTCCTTTCCGCTTCGTAGATTTTACGAGGTTCGATTTAGCAGATTACTCACCTCTGGTTCTTTCCTCGCTCATTTAGGTCCTCAACAAGCAAACTGCAGCGGAGACTACGAACGAAGAGGAGGAAGCAGAGGAGGCACGGCAGGCAGCAGCAGAGGAGGACAAGCAGGACAAAAAAGGGAAGGAGGGAGAGGGCAAGAGTCAAGAGGAGAAGACGCGAGAGTACTTCACGGGTGAGAAGAAGGATTCTGATTCGGACAAGAAGAAGAAGGATAGCGATGAGAGAGGTCACTGAATGAGGACCCGCTGGAAGCTGAATGAAACAGAAAATTTCACCTTTCGCAAAGATCGTCTAAAGAGAGTATGCTCGCTTGCTCCGGTCGACTTGTCTGATCGCCAAGGTGTATTGTCCATCAGATGCGTTGCTCCTTTTGCTAAGGCTGTCGGAGCAGAAGAGAGCCGCCGTAGAGAACCGACGTAAACTTGAAAATTTCGACTTTTCTCTCATGATCTTTTTTCGGCGCTCTCTCAGGGAGTTCTTCCTGATCGGCGTAGCGAGAGAGATGTTACGGGCAAGGTCAGCGATAGGGTCAGATTTCGAAGGACGAGGCTCCACACTCCGAATCGAATCGCGTCGATGTTGATCACCTCTTCTTTCCACCATTCGACACTCTACCACTCAGCCCATAGAGTACAACAGCTTCAATCAACACTAGTCTCTTGAATGAACTTCTCGACGTTCGCGAACTCTCTACTTCAATCCCGTCAAGACTCTCTCCACCCTCCTCTCTTCTATTCAACCGCAACCACTCACCCACGGAAACGCACGACTCTCGTAGAGGACGATATCTTGGGGGAGAGCTACGAGGAGGAATTGGAGGCAGAAGGAGGTTCGAGAGATGAACCCGAGGAGGAGTCGGATCGAGACAGACAGACGAGGGGACATGAGAGGAGTGCCTTGGGGCTCTCGAACGTCGTGCCGGCATTCGTCAGTCGCCTAGGAACTGGCACAGCAGCGGGAAGAGGAGGAGGAGGACGAAGAGACGGAGGAAACACGGGATGGAAGCTGTACGAATCCCTCGCAGCGACTCGACAGCTCCCAGCTAGACGGTACGACTTGACTGAGTCAGACGTATCGGAAGAAGACGAGGACGAAGGCCCTTTACCCGGAACTTTTCTCTCGAAATCGTCTCCAAGTCCGCCTCCTCATTCAGCGCCGAATCTACATCCAATGAATGAACCCCTCATGGGTAGGCGGACTCTATTCGTCTATCCGATCAGACCGACCACAGAGTCGCCCAATTCGGGAGGAGGAGGAGTTAATTCACCGTCGCGAGAATTGTATCGAGATTCAGTTTGGATCGCAATCTATGGTTTATCCCTCGCTTCGACCGTCTTCATCTCCATCAAGGCGTACTTGTCGATACCATCAGCTCCAGCTACTTCACGACCTCCACCATCTCGCGATTATCCATCGTTACTCTCGACGACTCCTCTCTTTCTCATCCTTTCCCTCCTCTCTCTCCTCACTTCGACCCTCGCCTTGTGCTTACTCCTCGCACTCCGTCGAGCTCTCCGTCCTCTCCTCAGTATCTCGATCTTCGTCGGCCCTTTCCTCTTCTCTCTAATCGGATTCATAGCATTCGGAGCGAGTTTCGGCGACAGAGGGGTCGAACGCGACCGAGGATGGAAAACCGGGATGAGGGTATTCGCTTGCGGCTGTGTTGCTATGAGCTGGCTGTTGGGAAGAGCGAGTATCAAACGACGGAAAGAACTGAATCGAGCGATCTTGGTCGGAGAGGTACGCATCTGAATCCACTCCTCTGTGGTCTTTGCACTGACTCGATTGTTCTGGGGAGCAGCTCGCGTGTCAGACGATCATCCATCACCCACCGTTGATTCTCCTCGCTCTGACCTTGTCTTTCGTTTCGACCCTCCTCTCGCTACCGTTTTTAACCCTGATCACCTCCCTCCTCTCGCTCTCCGCTTCTCATCCGAAACTCGCTGCCTATGGATCGAGCTTCGTCCTCTTTACCTACGTTTGGACATTGGCCTTGATGAGAGGCATTGGGAAAGCTACGACAAGCGGAGTTGTCGGAACTTGGTATTTCGAGGGGCAGGATCGAGAAGCTGAGGCTTTAGAATTGGGCGAAGGGGAGGAGAATGTTGGACCGAGCACAGTTCAAGTAACACAAGCTGCTTTCGGTGAGTTCTCCTGCCCCATGCCCACAATTGGAGAAAGCTGATCGATTGCGCAAATAAACGATAAACTACACAGCGAGGGCGAAAGGACCTTCCCTCGGCAGCATCCTCTTCTCTGCCCTCCTAACCACCCTGTTTCAAACTCTGTCGACGCTCCTCCGATCTCTCTCTCGCCTCTTGCGGCGCTCTTCTCTACCGACATTCCTCTCGCCGCTAACTTACCTCATCCCGATCTGCGACTTTCTCTCGGGTTGGACTAGCTGGTTCAACGGTTACACGACAGTCTATATCGGATTGACCGGGAAGACGGCGGGACAGAGTGCGAAAGAAGTGGCGGGGATTATGTTTGCGAACAGAGCTTCGAATATTCGAGATAGTAAGCTCCGCTACGGCTTCCCAATCAATCTGGCTGTGTCGAGCTAATCACGATGCTTTTCGTCGTGTGCCAGCTACTCTACTTCGACTACTTTTGACTCTTACCTTGTCGCCTCTCACCCTTCTTCCTTCTCTCGTTTCTTTCCTAATCCTCTCGACTTCATACCTCTCTCCGTCTTCCGGGGGTTATGCACCGATATTTGCGGTCCTGAGTGTCGTCGTACCAGCTTGGACAGGTCGAGTCGTGCTAGGATTGGTCACGGATGCGTGAGTCCAGCTCAGTCTGCTCATCACCATTTAGAAAACTGGACCGAACCGACAATGTGCATAACAGGGTCGACACGCTCTTCATAGCGACTCATCTGGACGCAGAGAACGAAGAGAAGAGTTGTCAGAAAGCCGCTGAAGCTGTGAGTGATTCGCTTCCTCTTCTCCTTGCCTCCATTTCCCAGTTTAATCTGACGGTCTCCCGCGTACAGTTCGGAGAACCCGAACGGGATACTCTCGCTACATCTCTCACCTAGCCTATTCATTCTTCTGTCTTTTGTTGTTGAAACTTTGCTACCTTACTCGAACCTGTGTCATGCTGATTCTGCGTCATTTTCTCTTTTCGCGAACCAAGTCAACCTTTCCGACCGCCGACTTGGCGCACAGCGAGCACAAGTAGGTAAAGAGCAATCTAATATGACAACAAATCTATGACTGCGGGAGCTGAAAGAGAAAGGGAAAACAATGCTATGCGACTTCTTCTTCGCGAGTAGAACCCTCTGCCTCTCCCTTAGCCTCTTGTTCCAATTTCCTCTTCTCTTCTCTTTCCTTCCTCTTCTTCTCCGCCAGCTCTCGATCTCTCAACTGATTCTCCCTCGCCTTGATCTTTCCTTGTTCCTTCTTCTTCTGCTTTGAAGCTTTCATTTCGTCACTTCTGATCTTCGCTTTCATTTCCTTATCCTCGTGGAACTCGCACTTGAACTTTGATTCTTCGTCTCCAGCCAGGGATCGGAGAGCTGCACAGCAAGCCTTGCAAGCGAGATTCGAGCACTTTGTCGATCCGGAATTCGAACAAGGTTTCGGAAGATCAGTCGAAGCTGTCGGGAGTTTGGGTAGCGCGGGGGAAGAGAGAGTCGTGTGATTTGAACAGAGAGGGTTCGAGATATTTGCTGAGCCGTTGACGGTCGCCTCCGAGTCGAGAGTGGTTTTTGAGCGTTTCGAATCTGGCGTTCAGGGTCACTCTCGTCAACTTATAGAGCTCATTCATTGCCTACTCTGCAGTAGACGAGAGACTTACCGAGGACAGGTTCTTCCTGTTCCGCTCTTTTCCTCTTCGCCTCGAGATCTACCTTTTTCAACTCTGTTTCTTCCTTTTCGTTCTCTGGTTTGGTCGCTCGCAAGTAGGGTTGGCAGTGAGAGTAAGGGACGACTCCAGAGTAAAGCGAATCGACTTCTTGCTGTGTGAGAGGTCGATACGAACCTGAAGGAAGGAGAGAAGTTTCGAGATCCGACTGTGGTACGCGAAAATTGCGTCAGTTCAGGTTCACGCTCAAGAGATCCAGGTTGATGAGATGATGGCTCACCTTGAGAAGAGACGTGAACTCTTCTACCCATTTAACATATTCGCCGACTTTCTCCTTGTACTCCAATCCTTTCTGTCCAGCTTTTCCCAACTTTTCCCTCATGTCGGTGTGCCTTCCCTCTGCCCATATCGGTCTGAACATCTTGTACAGGTGCGCCTTGATCGCCGAAGTCGCCGTTTGAGTTCCGTTCGGGATTGTGAGAACGATCGCGAGGTATTGAGCAGCGAGATAAGGAGCCGGAGCGTACGCGGCCTGCGACATATCCCATTCTCCTTCCAACTGACTATCACACTCCTCGATTGCTTGTCTCATCTCGGGCGAAAGGTTCGAAAGGTATTGACGACCTTGTTGAGAATTCGAAGGGTTGAACAGCATCGGGTTGTAGAGGTTTCCTTCGGCGCTCATTAATCCGTTCGCTCCCGTCTCTTCGAGGCACGATTCGACTTCCTTCGAACCAGGTACTCCTCCGTTTGCGAGAACCGGAATCTTTGGTTGAACGAGCTGAACGACTTGCTTGATCTTCTCCCAAGACGCCAATCCGGTTAACTGCCCTTTCATTTCCCTCGTTCGACCGTGCAGAGTGAGGATTTGAGCACCAGAGGCGAAGACGTGGGAGGCGTAGGATAAAGTTTTCGATAGAGTTGGGAAACAACGGATCTTGGCCGTGACTGGAATCGATAAGTTTTGATGCAGATGAGAGACTGCGCGAGACGGAAAGCGTTACCGACGTTATCGTCTCCCAGATCAGATGAAGAATGTACTGACTCATCGACCTGATCAAATCCCACTCTTCCATCAAGAACGCGCCGTATTTCCCTCTCCTCGCGATTCCCTGAGGACAACCGAGATTGAGATCTACGGCGTCGCACTTGCCCACTACCTTTTGAGCACTCTCCAACCACTGATCCTTGTCGTTCGCACAGAATTGTACGATCAGGGGACGGTCGTAAGGGGCGACACCTTCGATCGAACCGGGCGAGAGGTCAAACATTTCGTGTTGGTACTTGGGTTGACTCGAGAAGAGGGCGGCATGGAACATTGGCGTATAGCATAGGTTGGCTCCGTAGAGACGAGACAGGATCCGCCATGCCTGGAAGTACGGGAACGTGAGGAAGAGGCAGAAAAGTAAAATCAGAAATTGCCCGTTCGCAAAAGATGGTCAGGACGAGCTTACGAGTTCACTTTGATCCACCATGGGTGCGACGACATACTTGGGTTCTCCCATGTCCTTCCACAGATCGTATCCGCCGAGTTTGTCGATTTCTGTTTTTGGTGGAACTTCCATCTCATCAGTCGTGATCAACTTGACATCGCCTTCTCCCTCTTTGCTGAGTTCATGCGAATGAGCTCCGAATGACGCTGCTGGAGTCGAGGACATGGGGCGGCGAAGAGGAAAAAGTTGAGGGAAGAAAAGATGAGACGAAGGAAGAGGAGTTCGAGGTCGGACCAGCCGAGACGTTGCAGAGATTGTCTGGCGGGTGAGAATCTTGCTTGCTCGCGGGAGAATGAGGAGTTGGAGTCAAGTGTTGAGAGAAGAGAGCTTTCTTCTCTCCCGATTGGCCGACTCGAATTCTCGCATTTTCGGAAATTTGAGTGTGCAGCTTGCTCGACCCCTTAGGTGTGAACTTTGCGCTCGAAGCACTCACACTCGTTCCGCAAGCTCCGAGGTTCTGTACCCAAATTCCCTCACAAAAGTTCTTCCGCGATCCCCACTTCTTGCCTTTTCGCCCTTCACCTCTCTCGATAAGTATAATCCGGAATCGAACATGACTAGACCTTCGATGCTACGACCACTCGCTCGACCTTTCATCTCCTCTTCCTCCCACTCCACTCCCGTTTCAAAGTTCCGACTTTCTCCCCACTCCGAAGTTCGAGGTATCGTCAGTTCACCTCAATTGGGAGCGGTCAAGGATGCGATCTCGGCAGTGTTGCACGGTAGTGAGGAAGCGAGAACTGAAGCCGGAAATCAACATTCACGCCTTGTCGGAAGACATGTGAGAATTTCTCCTCTGCGAAAGTTTTCACAACCCGTCTACTCCCGCCAACTGACTCTTATTCCACCCTTTTCGTGTCTTAGAAATACGTCTACGAGTTCCAGAGTGAGCTGATCTCTTTCGACAGGCTCATTCGAGCATAGTTCGCTCATACTGAAATTCTTTCCTCTTTCTCTCTCGCTAGAACACAAGGTACACCCTCAATACGTCGAAAAGTACAAGTCTTTGATCGCAGATTACTACAAGGGAATCCATACGTCGTCCGACTTCGAGGCTCGATTGACAGGAAGCTGGGAAGTCGTCGTCGGAGAAGTCGATTCTTTCGGTACGCCTTCAACTCCTTTCAGAGTGCAACTTTACCCCGGAGCTGACAGACTTCGTGACGCTTCCATGTAGTACATGTCTTTGAGTACGATGGGATGCCCGGATTCGAACAGACGAAGCACGCGATTCGTGAAAGTAAAGGTCATACCACTTTCTTCAACAAGGAGATTCTACCTTTGGTTCAAAGCAGAACCAGTCAGGTGAGCCCCTCTCTCTCTCTTGGATTCTGAAGGGCGCGCTCGCTCTGTCTGCAATGCAGGAAATAGAGAGGACGGTGCTAACGACATTGCGATCGATCGAAGCTCAATACCGAGTTCAAGTTTTGGCAAGTTTCGCCGCCGGGTGAGAAAGGAGGGATCTTTGAATTGAGGACGTATGATATCAAGCCTGGAGCGTTGTTGGAATGGGAGCACGAATGGTAAGTGTGCAGTTTTCGTCCTTTTCCTTCTGCTCTCGCTCCTTCCCACGATAGCCTCTCTCTTTCGCTTCTCCCCGGACGTCCCCAAGCTGAACTATCTCTCGTGTCTCTGTGTATAGGAGAGTTGGACTCGAAGCTCGACTCAAATCTGGACATTACCCCGTCGGAGCTTGGTTCTCTCAAGTCGGAAAACTTCACCAAGTGCACCACTTGTGGCAGTATCAATCGATGGAGGCTCGTAGACTCAAGAGGGAAGAGAGCTGGAAGATTGATGGATGGTAAGTCGCACTTTCTTTCGGAAATCAAGAATGGGAACTGATGATCGTTACTCGTTGACCAGGTCCGGAACCGTTTCGAAGACGGTGCGTTTGACGAAACACATGCAAAGCAACATTCTCAGGCCTCTACCCTTCAGCCCTCTCCGTTAGTCCGTGTACACCTTGAAGAGCCTCGGAGCAAATTGTACGAATTTTAGTTCTTTTAGTTTTGTTTTCGCAGTTCCTTTCGGTGTATTGTATGAGTTCGTGAATACTCCCATTGCTCCGCTGCGTTTCCAGAGTGAGTTGTTCTGTGTGCGCTCAGAGGCGAAGGGATGCCGACAGACGGTTCTGACTTCCGGGTAGCGGGGAAGTTAATCTTGTTCCTTCTCACATCACTCATATCCCTCAACCATGTCTCGCTTACTAAGGCTACCTACTCTTGCACGTTCGGTCTCAACCGCGACCGCGTCTAGACGAGGTCCAGCACTTGCCCCCACACAAAGTTTACCTCGGATCGCTTCTTCAATCGATACCACTTCTGCCGAGTTCAAAGCCCGTCAAGACGACATGAATCTACTCGAGAAGGATCTGAAGCACAGGTTGAAGAGGGTCTACGGTGGAGGTGGAGAGAAGGCTCGAGAGCGAGCAAAGGGGAAAGGGAAGTTACTCGTTCGTGAAAGGTGAGTCTGCCCTTGTTCGATACTAGAGTTCAGACTGCTGATAAGAGTCAACGAATGAGCGACGGATAGAATTGACGTATTATTGGATCCGTTTTCACCCTTCCTCGAACTTTCGCCTTTAGCGGCAGAAGGATTGTACGGAGACAAAGTACCTGGTGCGGGAATAGTTACGGGAATCGGTAGAGTCAATGGGTGAGCTGAGATCTCACGCCTCCCACGATTACTACGAAAGAAGCTGACAAGCGGTGAGAGTTTCGCACAGAACCGAAGTCATGATCGTCGCAAACGATGTCAGCACATTTGTTCTCAGCACTCTCGCGAGTCGAGTTGATCATTCATTCCTTGCTTGTGTCAGGCGACGGTGAAGGGCGGGTCATACCATCCGATCACGGTCAAGAAACACCTCCGAGCTCAAGAAATCGCTCAACAGAACAAACTTCCTTGCGTCTACCTCGTCGAGAGTGGAGGAGCCGCTTTGCCATTCCAGAAAGACGTCTTCCCCGACAAGGAGCATTTCGGACGAATTTTCTACAACATGGCGAGAATGAGTGCCGAGGGAATTCCGTCAGTCCATGTCTCAACACCTCTCTTCTACGTGACGATGATCTGACAATACTCTCACAGACAAATCGCGGTCGTCCATGGAATTAGCGTTGCTGGAGGAGCGTGAGTTAGGCGTTTCCTTCCGTTCCTTCGGACCCTGGCGTCCTCGAACTGACTCTTCTCCATTTTCTTCTCCCTTTCTTTGCCTCCAGCTACGTCCCCGCGATGGCTGACGGTAAGCTATAGCGCACTTCCTTGGGCGGACGCACCAAGTGAACTGACGAACCGAGTCCGCTGTTCTTCAGAAAACATTATCGTTGCGAAAGCGGGAACGATCTTTCTCGCAGGACCTCCACTCGTCAAAGCCGCTCTCGGAGAAGTTGTCGACTCTGAGACGCTCGGAGGAGGAGACATGCACGCCCGTGAAAGTGGAGTCGTCGATCACTTGGCTACTTCGGATTCTCACGCTCTTGCGATCGCTCGAACTACGGTCGCTACCCTCGCTACTGTATCGAACCATCGTCTACCTACCTCAGATTCCTTGGAGGAGATCGAAGAGCCAATTTACGATCCGAAAGAGTTGGGAGGCGTTACGGGTACGAATCTGAAGAAGTCGTGGGACATGCGAGAGGTCATCGCGAGGACGGTCGATGGAAGTCGGTTTGCTGAGTGGAAAGCCGAATGGGGGGACACGGTTGTTACGGGTTTCGGTCAGTTCTCTTTTCGCGAAACGAAAAAGTTTGAAGAGGGCCAATGACTCACTGTTCTCGCTTGTCGATACTTCACAGCGAAAGTACATGGTCACCAGGTCGGAATAGTTAGTGATTCTCTATCTATTAGTCAGCTCGCTCGGAACCCCCGTACTGACTCAGGTTTCTCGCACGTCGACTCCATAGATCGCAAACAACGGAATTCTCCTCTCTCCTTCGGCCTTGAAGGCTACCCATTTCATCCAACTGTGCGAGCAACGAGGAGTTCCGATCGTCTTTCTCGTCAACATCTCGGGATTCATGGTCGGTACTGCTGCTGAGAAAGGAGTGAGTCTTCTTTCCCTCTTTTCGCTTTTACGGATCCTTTCCTCTCGCGTCTGCGAAGTCGACTTCGTTTCCGACGAAATCACCTGTATCTCGATATATTTACTGACTTTTCGTCGAGCTCAGGGCATCGCTAAGAACGGAGCTAAGCTAGTTCGAGCAGTCGCTGCGACGTCGTGTCCCAAAATCACGATACTCGTCGGAGGATCTTACGGCGCTGGAAATTATGGGATGGCCGGTCGAGCGTAAGTCTCTTGTTCTCCTTTTCTCGTGACAGCGTCATCTGATTTCGCACTTGCCATCTCCAGTTCTTCACCTCATTTCCTCTTCACTTGGCCTTCGTCTCGAGTCTCGGTTATGGGAGGCGATCAACTTCAATCTGTCATGGAAACGGTATCGTCGAAGCGAACGAAGGAGGAAGAGGAGAACACGATGAAACTGAAGGCACAAATCGAGAAAGAAAGCGAGGCAATTTTCGGTACCGCTAGATTGTAAGTTTTCGTCTCTCTCGCCTGTCAACGCCCTCAAATGCTGATACGGCTTATTTATCACAGATGGGACGACGGAATCATCTTGCCTTATCAAACGAGGGATGTTTTGGGTCTCTCGCTCGGGGTCGTTACGAAGAGCTGGGATCCCAGAGAACGAAAGAATGCTGGGAACTTTGGAGTATTCAGGATGTAACGCTCGTAATATCTTTCTCTTGTGTGTCTCTGCACCGCTCGGTGTCTCTGGGTCTCGAGGTAAAGCTATTGAGAACTCGCTATAGGGAGAAAAGTATTGCAAAGTTGCTCGGCGTCGGAACGATCGTGGGCTAATCAAATCGTCGAGAGCACAGCACGGGCAACTGGGTGGTATCTCGACACGGCGAGCGACTGCATCCCGAGGTAATTATTCTTGAACAATGCCTTCAAGACTTTGGAGAGCTCGAGCGCTTTCTCATCGATTTCAACCCTCTACAGACAGGCACACGATTGCTCATTAGAGAGGATCCGTCAATATAGCGACAAGCGCTTACCAGGTCGTCTCGAGGCTTCGCGCGATCTTGTAGAAAATTTTGTCTTCGAGTCCGTGCCCAAGTATTCCTTCCAAGTGTAAATGATCATCTCGAGTCTCTCCACTTCGACGTCGCAGCCCAGTACCTTTCTGCTCGCGTCCCGGGCCATCTGTGACTCGGTTCCGTCTGTGAAGGGGGGCAACATTAGACTATGAACAGTGCATCTCTCAGATGTGCGAAGAGAACTCACAGTGCTCGCCAATTCGTTTGGCAACTTCTTCCGCCTTTTCTTTCGAGCGTTTTGCCTTAGTCAACTCTTTCTTGTGATCTCCCAGCGTGTAGGAAATCCCGATGGAGCTCTTGAAGACCCTCGAGTTCGAGAGGATCGCATCTGAACCGCACGACGTTTTTCAGTCGGTGGCTCACGAGAGCCGAGCGGAATCACGTGCACTGCTGTTTTAGCTCGTCGTACTCTTGGAACATCTTGAGCGCTGCCGCCTGGAAAGATAAGCTCAATGTAAATCCTTGGTCAAACAGCCAGAGAAGACGAAGACCCTCTTACCAGTTGGCTCTTGCGCGAAGGATCCCTACATTGACTCTCTACAGAGCAGTTGAACCCAGGGTAAGTGACTGAAGACCCAGGGAGGTCCGCGCAATGAACAGATGGACGTACCTTCAATCCTAACACGCTCGCGCGTGATCTCTGGCCTCCCAAAGAGATCAGGATTGTAGGACATGTCGTCGGCACACTGGAGATCACGACAAAAGTAGAAGAGAGAATGAGAGAGACGAACAAGGACCGAGATTTTTTCACTGAATCTCCCCGCACAGACCTAGCAGGAGTTGCGCTCGGATTTATCTGCTACCACGTGGGCGTCGTGGGACTGAGCTCTCGACAGGGCTTGATGTTACAAGTGGGTTTGGTCAACTCAAGACCCTCAAACGCTCAGACCGTGACGACTCTGACGAGTCTTCGGCTTGCCTTTCTCCATTTCTTCCCCGCCTACATCTTCCTCGCCTCGCTCTCCTGAGGACCTCCTCCGAACCTTCACATATGCTTCACACGATACGTACGGCCAGCTCGCGTCGCGTCCGAACCCCAAAGTCGATTCTTCCCCTCACACAACGCAATTCTTCCTCTCTCTCGCTCAAACCGGTCAAGATAGTCGAAGTGGGACCTCGGGACGGTTTACAGAACGAAAAGAGACACCTCAAGACTGAACTCAAGGTCGAACTGATCGAGAAACTGGTGGGAGCTGGATGTAGAGATGTAGAGTCGGGTAGCTTTGTCTCCCCGAAATGGGTAAGCTAGCTCGCCCAGGAGAGCTCTATGGGACTATACTAACTGTAGGACGAATCTCATAGGTCCCGCAGATGGCATCGACACCCGAAGTACTCACTTCCCTTGCACTCTCCCAACTTCGCGAAACCTATTCCTCCCTGTCTCTCCCTGTTCTCGTTCCAAATGACCGAGGTCTCGACTCTCTCTTCTCCCTCCTCGACGCGAATCCTTCGGCAGCTCCCCCCCTTACGAACGAAATCGCAGTCTTTGTCGCTGCTTCGAACGGATTCTCCAAGGCGAATCTCAATTGCACCGTCTCTGAATCACTTGCTAGGTTGCCCTCAATCATCGAACGAGCACGAGGCCGGGGTCTGAGAGTGAGAGGGTACGTATCGACCGTGCTGGGGTGTCCTTTTGACGGAAAGGTCGATCCAAAAAGTCCCGCAAACGTCGCGAAAGAGCTGCTTGATATGGGAGTGTACGAAGTGAGTCTGGGAGACACGATTGGAGTTGGTGTACCACAGGGATGGGAAGCATTAGTGAACGAGTGTGAGAGACTGGGGGTTGGGGCAGACAAACTTGCGGTAAAATCTCACGACTAGCTTTTCCCGGCGATACTGCACTGACAGTCTCAACGAGGAGTCCAGGCGCATTGTCACGACACGTACGGAACGGCTCTTGCGAATGTCCTTCACTACGTCAAGGTTTGTTTTCTCTCTTCGTCCGCCTTTCTCGTGGAAGCCAATTTCAACTGACGATAACCTGTTCCCTCGCAGACCCTCGGTATCACAACAGTGGATTCCTCAATCTCGGCACTCGGAGGTTGCCCTTATTCTCCCAACTCGACCGGAAACGTTTCGACCGAAGATGTTCTCTACCTCCTCTCGTGCTCGAATGTGCCGACAACCCTGATTCCAAATCCGATGCCTTCTGAACAGTTGATCGAGGAGAACGAAACGTTTGCAAAGCTGTGCGAGACGGGGGAATGGATATCGAGGGAATTGGGTAGAGAGAACGGGAGTCGAGTAGGGAAAGCTTGGCGACAGAGGAGAGAGCGGGCCGAGAAGATGAAATCGTAGAGATGGAAGTTCGTCAATAGTATTGGCACCGAGGGTCTATCCTGACACGACAGATGAAGAAGAGAAGTACAGCTTGGAAACAACAATGGAGAACGAAAAGGGAGAGAATGGAAACCGAGAGGAAATCAGGTTAGCTTGCGCCATAGGATGAGCCCACTATGAGAGACGCCACACGAGTCAGATTGCATGACGAGGAAGGGAGAAAGAGAAGGAGGCTCACATGAGGGTGACGAGGACTACGATAAAGATTCCAATCGTGATCCTCTGTCGGTATGCGCTGATCGGAGCAGATAAAGAGAATCAGTTCGTGGTCCGAATGATAGGAAGGACGCGGAAAACGCCAGACTAACGTTCTGATCATCTTTGTGATCGTTCGACTCGCTCGATTGACGCTCACGTCGGCTTCTTCCAGGCTCTCGTTCGCACCTTGCAGCTGAATCCTCTGCCCGATCAAGCTGTTCAAGACTCCTTGGCCGATCTCCTCGTTCTCTGCTGCGAGCCTTTGAGCATTGTCTAACCGATTCGAGGACGTATTGAGCGTTTGAGTCGAGTTGAGTAATCTCTGTCGCTGTTGTTGACCCGTCGAACCAACCTCGTCGTTCTCCTCGTCGTCAGATCCTCCGATATCATAGGCCGAATGGGTTGGTCTAGTCGAGAGGAGCAAATCTCGATCCGAAATCGTCTCGAGATGTTGAAGTTTCGAACGCCAACTTTTGAGTTGCGCCTTCGCGGACCGCACGAGGATAGATTGCTTCGGGTTCGACTTTGCCGTCAACTGCATTTGCTCAATCTGTCGAGAGAGTAAGAGGGTGTCAGCTCGATACGGGAATCGACAAGAGGACAACGTACGATCTCATCCGCTTCGTCCAAATCTCTATACGTTCTCCGTACACCAGACTTGCGTTCCTCTGTAACGACCGAGCGCCTGCGTGAGCTGACAAGAGCGCGAAGTGATGAGGGGAGAGACAACTCACCTCCTCTCAACTTGGGCAGTTCCTGATCCAGTTTCGCATTGATCGATTGTTGCAGACTGAGGTATTCATTGTTGTACGAGTCGAACGAAGTCATGATTCGAAGTTGGACAAAGTCAGGTTCGGTGACGCAAGATGGGAGATTGTCGACCCTCTCCCTCCTTCTCCTCTTCCACTTCACTTGACTTCTCGCTTCACGACAATACAAGAACACAATGGGAAGATTTCAATGCGAAAAGGTCGGCTTCATCGGACTCGTGAGTGACCTGTTTCTCCTCGCTCTCGGTGAAATCGATCAACTTTAGCTGATTCTTGACTGATGGTTACGTTGACCGGGATAGGGAAACATGGGGTCACCGATGGCGTTGAACCTCGCGAAGTGGCTTCACGAGAACGGCAAACCCGCTCTCACCCTCTGGAACAGAACCTCCTCGAAACTGCCTCCGACCTCGCAAACGATTGCGCACGCTCAAAGCCCTCGAGAACTCGCCAGGACCTGCGACGTCGTAGTCACCTCCCTCGCGAACGACGAAGCTGCCGAACAAATCTATGCCGAATTGTTCGAAGGAGCGAAGGACAAACGAGCTGAATGGGGCGAGGAGGGGGAAGCGAGAGCGACCATCTTCTGCGAAACGTCAACTCTTTACCCCAAAACTTCGGGCAAGTTGGAAACTACGGCTTCGAAAATTCCGTGGTGCTTCTACCTTCAAACTCCTGTCTTCGGACCTCCTTCCGCCGCGAAGGAGGCCAAATTAGTGACGGTACTCAGTGGAGACATCTTTGCGAAGCGACATGTCGAAGGGCTCCTCGTTCCGTCGATGGCTCGAAAAATCATCGATGTCGGAGCGAATGTCGAACGAGCTGCGACGTTCAAGCTCTTGGGCAACAGCGTAGTCATTGTGAGTCTTTCTCTCGACCTGCCTCGTCTACGGAAGACAAAGACTCAAGGTTAGGAGTTTTTTACAGGGTGTGATTGAGCTACTGGCAGAGTCGATGACTCTCGCAGACAAATCGGGAGTAGGAAGTGAGCTCCTGTACGAGTTCATCAAAGAGTTCCTTCGTGAGTGTTCTGAATCGTTCTTCTCGCACCTGCTTCAAACGGACTGATCATCATGTCTTGCTCGAATTCAGCTGCACCTTCGTTCATCGGCTGTAAGTGCTGTCTGCTTTCCCCTCCTCCGTCGACACCTATAAGACTGACGTTGCTGGACCTGATCCCTCGATAGACGGGAAGAAGATTCTCGAAAACAGCTTTGAAGGAGAAACTGGCTTCACTGCTACCGGTGGACTCAAAGATGCGCAACACATTCAGAGATTAGCTACCGAACACGGCGCGACTGTACCTGCTCTCGATGTCGTGAGTTTGCTGCCACTAGTACTCGCAAAGCATTTCTCGAGACCTACTTGCTCATATGCCTTTTCTACTCGTTACAGGCTCACCGTCACTTGGTCACCGCTATCGCTCACGGTGGAGGAGATTTGGACTGGTCTTCACTCGTTGCTGGACCTCGCCTCGCAGCTGGACTTTCGCCTTTCACCGGGGTAAGCTCTCCGCTTGATCCGTTCGATTGAGGGACCTTTCTCTTCTGCCTTTTACTGTCCGACTATACTGACGCTAGACTCCGGTTCAGCGCAAGGACTCGCCGCACCATGACACAGGCTTTGGCTCGAACAGTAACGAAGCAAAGGGCAATCTCGAACCTGAATCGGTCGGTGGCATCAAGGAAGTCAAGAATTTCTGAAGGGAGTGAGGTAGCGACAGGAGGCATGAGGAGGTGCATAGTTGATACTTGCAGGGTGTAAATAGAGCATTTCAACCGTAAGGCGAATGAAGGGATTTTGCACGATCGAGCTTAAGTTTTGGTTCACTCAATCGTGTGTCGTTTGATAGCTCGCATGCTTTCCAGCGATGACCGTTGTAGAGGACGCTCGAGCTACAAAGTCATGATCATCGAAATACTCCTCTAGTTGACAATCTTTGCCATCGCCACTCGATCACGCTGCTTCCTTAGCTCAGACGTGCACGAGGGCACTACTGACTAGCTTCGCACGTTCAAAAGGTCAGTCGTGTGCCAGTGCACCTCGAGTGAGGGGAGGACTTGGCCGGACTCGCAAGTTCACACCGATCTCGGTCCGAGCTCGCGAACGTGTGAAAGACACGTCAAAGCAAGTCAAAAGTCTCGAACTCCGATCCCCTTTTTTTTCACCTCCCAAGATATTCTTCTCTTGGCACCAAAAAACGTTTCGACAGAGGTGCACGAACGTGAGCAACGGATAAAATGCCGCCGCTTCTGTTCTCTGTGTCTTGCTTCATTAGTCCTCACCCGCCTTTTCAAGCTCCCGACCCACGACCTCCCAGTCGTCGCCTCCCTCTCTCTCCCTAGTCGTCTCTCCCCTCCGCCGTCGTCAACTTCAAGATGCCTATGCACCAGTACGACTACATTTTCGCCTTCGGGTTGATGTTCTCGCTCCTCGACGCCTACAACATCGGAGCAAACGATGTCGCCAACTCTTTCGCAACTTCGGTAGCGTAAGTCTTCCATCGTTGCACTCACTTCGACAGACAGTGGAGCTAACGAGTTTCGTTCGGAAATAGCTCCAAGTCGCTCACGATGGCTCAAGCTGTTCTCGCTGCTAGTGTCATGGTAAGTCACCTCGAGTTTTTCGGACAGTGAGAGGGAACCTGACATCTTCGCTCTCGATAGGAATTCGCTGGAGCAGTCGCCGTCGGAGCTCGAACTGCCTCGACGATTAAGAACGGAATCATCTCAGCCGGTGCCTTCCAGGACGACGCCGGTATCCAACTACTAGCCTTCACTTGCGCTATCGTTGCATCCGCGTCGTGGTTGATGATTTGCACGAGGTACGGTTGGCCGGTTTCGACTACCTACTCTCTCGTCTCGGCTCTCGCCGGTGTCGGAGTAGCTCTCGGTGGAGTAGACTCGGTTCAATGGGGATGGAACGATGGAAAAGGTTTAGCGACGATTTTCGCGGGTTTCGGTATCGGTGAGTTCTCCCCGTTATTTTCGTACTTCGCATCTCCTAGAGCTGACATCCTGTTCACTACTATCAGCTCCTGCCATTTCTGGTGGATTCGCTGCCGTACTCTACCTCATGGTCAAATTTGGTGTCCTCGTTCGCAAGAATCCCGTTCCCTACGCCCTCGCTTCCGGTCCCTTCTTCTTCTTCCTCGCCGCCGCGGTCATGACCATGTCGATCATCTACAAGGTCAGTTGCTTCCTTCTCTCCCTACCTATCAGATCGATCCTGACGAATTCCGAAAACGCAGGGTTCTCCTTCTCTCGGACTCGATGAACTCGCTCCCGGACCTATGGCTGGTGCGATCGTCGGTACCGCTTCAGTCGTCGCTATCTTCGCCATCCTCTTCTGGATGCCGTTCGTTCACGCCAAGGTCGTCAAGAAGGATTACACTCTTCGCTGGTTCCACTTCTTCCTCGGTCCCGCTCTCTGGTTCCGTCAAGCTCCTGCCGATGCTGGAACGGTCACCGCACCTACTGCCGTCGCTGATTACCGTGTACGCAAGGACGACGATGATGTCCCTGTTAGCGGTCAAGGTGAGTTTAGACCTCTTCCTTTCCCCCATTTCTTCTTCCAAGACCTTCTTCCTGACAATCAACGTTGCTACGTACAGCCTCGGATATCAACAGTCACGATGCCGAATCTGGAGATGCGTCTCGTGATGAGAAGATCTATGAAGACCCGACTCCCGCTCCCAACCAAGCCAGCGTATTGGCCAACGAAGTTGAAAAGGTCGACCCTCACCCTATCGAGGGCGCCTGGGCCGAACCCAAGAACCTCTGGATCATCGCTCGCTACAAGGCTGTTCCCTTCCTCAAGCAAGCCCTCACTGGTGGAATCTTCTACGACATTCACGCTGCGCAAGCGGGTAAGGCTGGTACGAAAGATCATGAACGTATGCGCAAGGTCTACGCTTCCGCTAAGCAATTCCCGAATGGTACGTCTTCGCACCTACTTCTTGTTCTCTCTGGTCTGAAACTGACGACTTTTCACGAAAATAGAAACCGAGGCTACCTACTCTTTCGTTCAAGTCATGACCGCCTGTGTCAACTCGTTCGCTCACGGTGCTAACGATGTCTCGAACGCTGTCGGTGAATTTGAACCGTCTTCATCTTGGTTTCTTCCCAAGCTCACTATCTTTGTTTTGCAGGTCCCTTCGCGGTTATCTACCACACCTGGCGTTACTCTGAGATCGCTGGCCGATCCGCTGAGGTCCCCATCTGGCAACTTGTTGTCTTCGCAGTCATGATTGTCTTGGGATTGGCAACTTGTGAGTTTCTATCGACTTGAGCGCGTGGACTGTTACCTCGGACTGACACGCGTTCGCCCTCGTCTAGACGGTTACAACATTATGAAGGTTCTCGGTAACCGCATCACCCTTAATTCGCCTTCCCGTGGTTTCTCCATGGAACTTGGTGCTGGTGAGCCTTCTCTCTCTCTGCCCTCTCAGCTCGAACATTGCTGATTCGATTCTTCACCTTCCCAGCTATCACGGTCATTCTCGCTTCGCAATACGGTCTTCCCGTCTCCACCACCATGTGTATCACGGGAGCCACCGTCGGAGTCGGGTGAGTTGACAACTCTTCTCTACTTTCGACCTTCAGGCGCTAACGGTTCCTGCTTCTCCTCAGACTCTGCAACGGTGACCTCAAATCGATCAACTTCCGCGCTATTGGATGGATCTTCCTAGGGCGAGTCACATCCCTTCGTTTTTTCTGCTCGTTCGAAACGCTGACCAAAGCTCTCCGCTCGAATAGATGGGTCATCACGGTTCCCGTCGTTGCTACCGTCGCTGGATGTCTTCTCGGTATCATCATCAACGCTCCTCGGTTAGTCAACTAGGTTGTTGACGCGTGTCAAAAAGAAAAAGAACGGTTTTCCCTCCTTCACTCGGACTTCTCCCGGAATCTTCTCTTGTAACTACTCTGCTGTCTTCCGGTCTCTCCTCTGTATCAGTTCACATTCGTTTAGATTTTACGTCGTCATTCATTCGTTCTCATTCGTTCTTTCCATAACGACCGGAGCTGCTGGAGAGTCGACTCTTGAGAGAAAACTAAGGTTTTTCTTCGTCGCCCATCAACGGCAGCTCGACGGATTGTTACCTTTCGCTGCCTAACCTGGCTCTCCGACGCAACGAGCTGCGATGCTTCGAGATATTTTCAGAGCTGGGCTGTCAGACAGTCAGACTTTGACGTCGCAAGAGCGATCGAATTCGCGCACTTTTTCCTCTCCACCATCGCTTCCCCACGTCTCACGATAATCAGAACACAGGGTACAGCAACATCGATCGCTCCTCACACCTGTTGGAAAGCTTGACAGGCTCACAGACCCGCTGTTTTGCACAAGAGATCAAGCGATTCCTGCTAGATCTACCGAACAACAAGGTCAGTCACTATCCTCCTTGTCTAGCTCTATTAGGGGTCAGGGGCATATACTTGCGCAGTCAGTATAGCGCTGGTATCGATAGCGGAGCAAAGGGGGCAGTAACACAGGTCGGGTTGTTGATCTAACAATTTGGCGCCTTGGTCAAGGAAGGAGAACGAGATGGTACCACTATGAGCTCTCTACCCCGTGCAGTCAAACACAGACTGGAGTAGGCGCACGCTGAGCTGACTTTCCTCGCGGTCCATTGCCTTCGTTCTCAGTAGCTTCCTTTCGCCCTCCTCCTCTCGCTCGACCACACGACGAAGAGAACAGAGCCCCAACATTCAACGTCAGGATGAGCTCTCTGTTCATCCAACCGAAGAAGCGTGTTGCGTCGGGTTCTTCTCGATCTCCCATCGAATCCCGCCCTCCTCCTTCAGGCCCTTCCTCCACCTCACACCAAAGCAACGCCTTTACGAATGCGACTGGACACGTACGAGGAGGAGATGTACCACCAGGGCCGAACGGCGGCCGAACTCGACCTTTTCCGCCAGCTCCCCCTCCACCATTTGCCTCTTCCTCCGTCGCGGCTGGACCGTCTCGCAGCAATTCTCTCCCACAACAAGCTTCAGTACCTATTCCCTACGCCTCACTCTCTCCGACAGTCTACCCCGCCGACACAGCGCTCAAAGCGAAACTCGAATCGATCCTTTCTCAAATTCTTCAGCTCTTCAAACTTCAATCCCAGACCCTCGAATCCGCCTCGACTACGACTTCCGGTTCGTTTGAGATGAGTGATTTGGCGAGTGAGGAAGCGGAAGAACTCAGGAAACTCTGGGACGAAGGCATGAGACAGATCAGTGAACGAGAAAGAAAAGAGCGAGAGACGTTGGGGACGGCCGTAGTCGACAATTTGGGAGGATTATTGATGCAGCTGGTGGATCGAATCGGAACGGATTTGGCCGACAAGAAGATCGAAGTCTTGAAACGAGAAGTCGAGGCACTCAAATCTTCTTCCTCGTCCTCTCCTTCTTCTTCTGCACCTTCGACGACGACGACTCAGCCCTCGACCTTCATGGATCGCTCTACGTCGGTCCCTCCGACGAATCAGGCGCTCACAGCCGCTCTCGCGAGGATCGAACAACTCGAACAAAGTCTCGCACGTTCCGACAAAGAACGAGTTCAACTTCGACAGGAAATCGCCGACAAGGACCAGAAGTTCGAGCAGAGGTTGCACGCGTTGGAGAACAAGACAACCGATCCGAGGAGGAGAGCTCAACCAGTCGGAGGCACCACGAGCATTCAATCTCCGGTAACTCAACCAAACGGCGAAGTCGAGAACCTCAGGACAGAGCTTGAACAGCTGAAGGAAAGGTTGAATCGTGCGGAGAGTAGTTTGGGAAAACGCAAGAGGGTGGAAGAGGACGAGAACAGTGTCGAGAACATCAGCCGTCGAGATGTTAAGACGGAACTGGAAGATTTGCAAAACAAGGTCAGTCCGATATTTGCGAGGCTGCATTCGCTCTCGAGGAACCGCTCGCTGACCCCGACTGTTGTGCCGTAGATACAAATCCAGATCGCTTCTTTCGAACTTCCTCTTCCTTCGTCGCCGTCTCACCCAACTCAGCTCCAGCAATCATTCAAAGACCTCTCAGACAGACTCTCTTCACTCCCGGGCAACACGGAATCGGAATCGAACCTACTTCGGGGACTCCACGAATTCATCGCGTCAACAATGTCGGAAACCGATTTCGAAAACCTTTCGTTATTCGACATCACTCCTCTTCTCCGTGACCGTCTCTTCAAAATGTCTGAATCGATCGGTTCTCTCGAGGATACGACGACGAAACTCGACAAGGCGAGCCAAGGCCAATCGAAACAGTTGCAAACGCTGTACGACAAATTGAACGAGATGAAACCTCTTTTGAACTACTTTGAAAAGTGAGCTCCCGTTCTTCTCCTCTCTCCTCCGTCCCTGTGTACGCTTAGCTGAAAATGACTTGAAATTGTCGGAAGACTCTGCAGGAAGGCTCTACCAGGCAACGAGAATGGAGCGAATTCGACCGGCGAACAACCTTCGGGAGGGTCGAATTCGCAGTCCGCTCGAGATCAAAACGGCGTGAGGGCAGAGTCATCAGGAGCCGGTGTGAAGTCGGCAGAAGAAGATTCACCGATGGAAGAGAGCGAAGACGAAGAGACGGTAGCAGTCGCAAAGCAACTCGTCGGAGCGAACGGGTCAGGCGCAGGAGGAGGAGGAGGAGCTGGTGGTTCAGTCTCAGCGACGAACGGCGGAAGGGAGAAGTCGACCGGTTTTGCGGAAGGTGACAGTGGAGACGAAGGATCTTGAAAATCTAATTCAGTGACTCTTGCTCTCCCCTTTCTCGTCCAGAACATCCACGCACGCTCTCGAAATGGGGGATGACATGTGAGACCTTACATTGTGTTGCGACTATCTCGGAGGCAGACTAGGAGGTTGATTCATGGGTTTCCCGATTTCTGTGCCATCTTTCAGAATCTTCACCGCTTGTTTCCGAGATGGATACCCTCCGACTCCGTGAACAACCTCTTCTGGGATCCCCGATTGTGCCTGCATATCTGCGATCCTAGCCGTCTTTGATTCGTACACTTTTGTCGCCGTGCGCGTTCCGGACGAAAACTCGTGTTGACGTTTCTCGAGCTGCCGTCGATGAAGAGGCTGGATCAGTAACCGTACGATTCAAGAAGATTGTATGAGGTACCCACATCGTGTGCGTACATCGCTGCCCCGATTCGATTCGAGATGGAGAAGATTAGACCAAAGAGAGGAATTCGTTCGGCGAGAGCAGCGCAGAATCCAAACATTCTGTACTCCTTCTGACGTTCCACCATCCATAGTTCGACCTCGCTCGGTGTCATTCGTTTCGATTTGAAATACTGCAGGATCCAGCGAGAAGGAGGTGAGTTCTGGGCGCGGATCTCTTGCTGAATTAAGACTCACTGGTTCGTGCAACGTTCGAGCGAGAGTGAGTGCTCGGATCGAGCTCATGACGCAGAGCGCAAGACCAGGGATAAACGACAATGGAGTAAGGAGTACTGCGCAGAGTGTGAGAGAGAGTCAGTTTTCGTAGAGCTCACCAGCTAGGGAATATTTTGAGCTCACCTCTCAGCACGAGCATTCTGAAGATTGGGGACGCGAGCTTCTTGTAGAAGCTTTGGCGTTCCGCACTTCTCTTCGCTCGGTCAAACGGTGGTACCTTCCATTCCTCGACGTACGGCTGCCAAAACTCCGTCGCTGCACGAACGATTCAGAGTGAGCTTCATTTCCTGCGTCTCACTCGAGTGGGCAGGAAGGAGGACTCACGTTTACCTCTACTCTGTACCGTACGATCATAAACTTCTGTTCTACTCTTCTTGAGCTCTCGTTTCAACATCCATTCGACGATAAACGTGACTTGACCGAGGACCAACATCCATGTCGTGTACTGCACGGGACTGACTCCCAGTAGTTGAGCATCGTGAATGTTCTTCGGGGAGAATGGAGAACGTGAGAGAATGTAGACAACGTAGAGGCGGGTGAGCGGGAAGGAGAGGAGAAGCAGCGGAATGCAAAAGAGGGCTGCCCGCTTTAGCGATTGTCGTGATCGGGTCCAGATTGGTTCATAGAGATTCCGATCCGTACAGAGGCGGTACGCTCCGACTGAAGAACCCAGGAGAGGGAGGGAGAAGGTAAGAAAGTGTTCAATCAATGACGAAATGAGGTGGAGCGAACTCACCGACGACGTAGGAGGGAGGGAAAGGCAGTAGCTCTGTTGGCATTGATTGATTGTACTAGCTCGAGAAGATCAGGGAGAGTCAGATGAAGGCAGGAAACGAAGAAAGAGATGAAACTTTGTTCTCTCTTTGACGGCTCACTCTCAATCTACCTTGCGACTCTACCTACCCGATCTCTGCGCAAACCCCAGGCTTTACTCTCAGTCAATGGTCCTCGTTCCGCCTGATTCCTTCAACAATTCAAGCCCCACCTCAAGTCAACAAACTCCCCTTCCTCCTCTACCTCCGGCTTCCTCTAGTCATTTAGATTTGAGACAGACAGTCTACGAGCCCTCGTTCGATCTTCTGGTCGTGGTGAGCTCCTAGTCTACCCGTTCAATTGTGGTTACAGAACTAGAGCCTTTCTTCCCAAAACTGACGTTCCCCGTTCTATTCTCGTGTGAAGGGATGTGGAGGAGGACCTCTGGAGACGAATCTATCATGCTACTTGGTCAAAGCCAGGCAACAAGCGTGGAAGGATGGTTGCGCTGCGCTCGAAGGTAAGTTCACCATCAAAGCTTGGAGTCCTCGAAACGTAGCTCACGAGACTTTCGTTTCGATGACAGGTGGATCGACGATAGGAGCGATTGCGTCTCTGATAGAGAGGTATCCTCAAGCTTTTGAAGACTTCGACTTAGAGTTGGAGAAGAACGAAACGATTGCGGTTGAGCGACGAGACGGCGGAGGTAAAAACGCAGGGAAGGTTTGGGAGTCAATAAGGTGAGTTGAGCTCTCCTGCTCTTGTACAACGACGAGAATCATCTTCGGATTGGAGGGAACTGATACGCTTTTCTTGAATCGCACAGATCGTTCAGTATCACCCATGCACATCTAGATCATATCGCCGGACTCGTCATATCCTCTGCAGCGGTTCAACTCGCTCCGAAGAGCGTGTATGGACTGCCTAGTACGATTCAGAACCTCGAAAACATCATGTGAGGATGGTTTCACTTTCCTGTCTGGACATCTCGCTAACCTCCGACTCATTGATCGCTCTTTGCGTAGGAACTTCGGAGTCTGGCCGAATCTTGGGACGAGGGACGCAACGGGGTCGATGAGAGGAAAAGCGTACGTGTGGCGCGAACTCGAGGGCGGCGCAGATTCAGCTTCTTCCGGATCAAGATTCCCTTTAGCTCGCGGTCTCACGGCAACTGCGATTCCAGTATCGCATGGCACCGACCCTGCTCATTCGACTGTCGACACGAAAGAGAGTTACGTTTCGACAGCGTTCTTCGTCCGGAACGAAGAAACCATGTCAGAGTTTCTCTTCTTCGGAGACGTCGAACCCGGTATGTGACTCCCGATCCACCTCATATCTGGTACACGTGCTGACACTCTGGTTGTAGATTCGATTTCGTGCGATCCGAGAACGCGGAAAGTTTGGGAAGCGGCGGCACCCAAAATCGTCGATTCGAAGCTCAACGTCATCTTTCTCGAATGTAGCTATCCAGTAAGCCTATACGAGATCAGCTTCTCCCTCAGTCTGCGCCCGCTGACCAGCTTACCGTTCGGTCCCAGTCCTCTCAACCTCAGGATAAACTCTTCGGTCACTTGTCACCACCTTTCGTGCTCGAAGAGCTACAGGTACTCTCTGGGCTCGTACAAGAAGAGCGACAACGGAGAAACCTTGAGAAAGCCGCGGAACCTCTCGCGGGAGTCCATGGTGAGTGTCTCTGCTCGATTCCCTGCAGCTAGGAGCACAAGCTGAGACCCAGGCTCAACGTGAACAGTCGTGATTCAACACATCAAAGACGACATCTTCACTCCGGACGAACCTTCTTCACCAGCGCCAAAGAGACACAAACCCCATCCCCTCGAGCTCGTTTCGACAACGATGAAAGGAGGATCACCCTCTGACAGCAATTCGCCCCTGTCACCACTCTCCCCACTTTCGATGTCACCTCCTATAGCTACCGTTCCGCTACGACGACCCTCTGTTCAATTGTCGCAGTCCTCGTTCCCTCCGTTCTCCGCAAACTCGTCTCCGGTATCGACGCGGAGAGGTTCACCCTTTCAACCTCCACCGTCTTCATCGGCAGTCGCTTTCTCGTCCCCGTTTGTCTCGCCATCCCGCAAATCGTCAGCTTCTTCAACTCTCGCAGCTGTGCGCGACGACTCGGAAGAGGGAGATTTCGTCCGTCGGAATTCGACCCCAGGGTCAGTGGATCCTGATTCGACTCCTCGTATTCGATCTCCTCAGCAGCAGTACCGAACGTCACTCGAGCTCAGTCCGACCGAAATTGACGGGATCAAACTAGGAGACGGAGATGAAGGGGAGGAAGAAGAGTTGAAGGTGGACTTGGTGGAGGAAACGGTACATGAGAGGATCGAACGAGAGTTGAATGAACTCGAGGAGAAAGCAAAGACTGGAGTGAGATTCGTGATAGCGAGACAAGGCATGCGTTTACGTGAGTTCCGCTCTCACTTTTTGAACGAGTGGAATCGAGCTAATCTGGCCTCGCGCGTGAGTTGTGTAGTGTTCTGAACTTCCTGAGACATCGATAGATGAGAACCAATGATACCCTTCTTCCTATGTTATACCAAATTTCTTCCTTTCCTTCTAATTCTACTCTTCTTGTCCCCGCACGAATTCCTTCGCCCACTCTTCGAACGTCTGAGCAGTCTTGCAATCAATTCCGAGTTGCTCCAATGCTCGCTGTAGCGATTCGCGGGCGAGTCAGCGTTCTACTCTCGGGATTCGTTCGCAAAGATCGAGGTCATGACTCACGTTCGATAAATGACAATCCTTCGGACGAACGGTATCTCCAGGTTGAGGTCCCGCGGCGTCTCGTACGAACCAATTGTCTTCGAGCACAAGTGGGGGAGAATGGGATCGCGCAAAGATTTGCGAGATTTCGTATTTTGTGAAGCATTCTTGAGCGGAATAGTGAAGAATTGGGGGCAACGATTGCTTGAGTGACAGTTCTGGAACGAGGTTAGGATCTCAGTATCTCGCAAAGGTGTCGCAGGGGGATCGTGAGAGTCCTACCTGAGAGTTGAGCAATCACCCTCGCGATGTCGACCGTGTTGGTCGGCATCCGCGCCGCCCAATCGTCCATCTTTGCGGCCTTCTCCTTCTTTGCTGCTTGTACCACGACGTCGTAAAGACAATTGACGGCCGATTCCGAGTTTGACAAGGCTGGACCGCACAAGACAGGAATGCGCAAGACAGTTGCTTTCGCTCCTTGTTCTTCAAGAACGACTTTCTCGCCTTCGTGTTTCGTGATTCCGTACAGATTCGTCGGGGCTGGCTCGTCGTCGACGTCGTAACCTTGTGGAGGAGCGTTACCGGGGAATACGTAGTCGGTCGAAACGTATAGAAGGAAGAAGCCGAGAGAGGACGAGAGTCGAGCGAGGTTCGAAGTCGCGACAACGTTGAGGTTGCGGGCTTTGTCGGGAGTACATTCGCATACGTCGGGTTTACGCTCCGCGGCGCAATGAACGACAATGTCAGGCTTGAGTTCTTTGAGGAGTTGTCGAGTCGCGTTTGAATCGTTCAGATCGAGTTGGCGCAAGGTCTCATTCCCTCGCGAGAAGCAAAATCCAGTGACTAGATGTACAGCTGTCAGCATTAGGCTCTTCTGCAGCTCTGAGGAGGAAATCGGAGAGTCTGCTCACCTTCGATGTCCTGCTTCTTGGCGAATTCAGCATAGACCGCCCTCCCGAGGAAGCCAGATGCACCTGTAACAACTACCTTCATCTCTGATACGTCTGGGCGAGTTATTCGGAGAGGAAGAGGAGGAAAGAGATCAAAGTTTAGTGATGATGGACTTCTTCTCTCTTGACCCGACACCTGCTCGAAACGCCTCCGGCGATAGCCGACCTTGCTCTACGACTTGTCTCCCCTCGGTCCCCGACTCCTGCAGCTGTCAATTGATTCGGATCCTCCCCCCTCTTCCACTTCCGACAGTCCTCCCCCTGAATCTTAACAGCATGGATCAAGATCCCTACTATCA
Source organism: Sporobolomyces salmoneus (assembly GCF_050403485.1). Classification (NCBI taxonomy): domain Eukaryota; kingdom Fungi; phylum Basidiomycota; class Microbotryomycetes; order Sporidiobolales; family Sporidiobolaceae; genus Sporobolomyces; species Sporobolomyces salmoneus. The sequence continues at coordinate 39,006 of NW_027481091.1, forward strand.
AGTGAAATCCGAGGTGGAGAATGCACTAGAAAGCGTCACCTTACTCTCCGGAGCCTACACGCGCGACTCGAACGACTGGACTCTCTCCGAGCTCCGAGCCGCACTGTCTGCGATCAAACCCGATATCGAGGAACTCGAGGAGAGCGTACAAGCGATTGAGGAACCTGGGGTCGCGAGGAGATTGGGGATCGAGATGAGTGAAGTGAGGGAGAGGAAGGAATTCTTGAGGAGAGTGAAACAGGAAATCAGTGTATGTATCCTCGATGTCAGGAGAACGAGCTGGAAGGCAGCTAACGTCTCTTTGTTGCGTCGTCGGCGCAGGACATTCGGAGAAAACTACCAGTCACACCGAGTCGGTCACCGTCTCCCGTAAGTTTTCATCTGAGCTCTTGTTTACCGAACGATGTCCTTTTGCCCTCACTTCCTACGTGATTTTAATCGTTCTTTCGACTATGCGAACAGGAAGCATATCGATCTCGGTACAATGCCGTACCTCCGCCCTCACTCTCGACGTACAAATCATCAGATCCCCTCGGACCCGCTTCAGAGACTGACCTCGAAGCTGGAGATCCCAACGCCGAATTCGAGATGCAACATCAATCGGTCAGTCTTCTTCCCCTCTTCTCCTTCCACGCCTCCCGTGAATCGTTACGTCGTTCATCGCGGAAGAGGCTGACGACTTTCTCGAGCGAGCTCGTTTTCTTTGGCAGCTTTTAATGGAACAACAAGATCGAACGTTGACAGATATTGCCGGTACTGTCAATCTACTGAGAGAACAAGCTAGAGTGATCGGAACGGAAGTATACGATCAGAATCGGTGAGTTTTCGTCACCTTCATCCTTCGAACGCCCTCGGATAGATCTGTCCACTTTACTGACTGATCGTACCTCTCGCGTCATGGTCCAGAATGATCGATGAGTTGGATCAGCACGTCGACTCGACGTCTTCGAGATTGGCGAAAGCACAAAGGAAAATGGATAAATTCATGAGAGATAATTCGAGTGAGTTCTTCCCTCAATTCGATCTCAGATGGAGGGCAATCGGTCGAAGCTGAGACCATACTGATCGTTCGTGCAGATTCACCATCGAGTTGGTTCGTCCTCGTGCTAATAATCGTCCTCTGTATTCTCCTCTTCCTGATTTTATTCACTTAGAAAGACCCTCTCGCGTCTTGATACCACTTATGTTCACGATACCCCTATTCTCTTAGAACTTGCAACGAATCGAGCCTCATTGCAGTTTCCCAGAAAGCCGAACGCGCGGTTAATCGAGATCGACTTCCGATTCCGCTACAAACTGATAAATCTTCCTCCTATTATGTTCATCGACCTCTGGTCTACCTCCGACCTCGAATAAACTCTTCAATACTTTCTTCGCGACTACTTCTCCCCTCGTTTGTCCCTCTCCTTCCGCTTCTCCTTCGCCTTGGGCTTCGAGACAATGTTCCAAGATTTGAGGATACTCTGGTCTAGGAGGAGGAGGTCCATCCTTCTTACGTCGACGAGGTTGGGGTTTCGTAGAAGGTGGGAAAAAAGCGATTAAAAGTGGTTTGAAGAGCTTTTCGATTAGACGGGCGAAAATTGGCGAAGAAGGGGCGACGGTGAGAGTACGCATGTAGGGTTGGAGGAGAGCGACGAGGGGAACGGTAGGGGAGGAAACGGAGGTCGAGACTCGTTCGAGTTCGTCGAGGAAAATATCGGAGAGATGGAATGTGAGGGAATGAGGAGTTTTAGCTGATTCGACACTGGTTTTTCGAGAAACATCATCAGTCAGGGACCTCTGGGTCATGATGGTTGTAGCGATTGGTGCTCACTGTAAAGGACCTCCTGGAGAGGTGAGAACTTCGTTGTAAAGTTCGATAGCTTTAGGATCCCAATCTTCTCGCTCTAAAACTTTGAATCCAACTTCGATGAATCTCCTGATGAGTAAATAGAACTTGTCGATCCTGTCATCAAACGCAGAGTGAGCTTGACAATCCAAAGAGCAAACCGCGAATCATTTAAGCTCACCTCAATCGATCTAATCCAACCCATTCTCGACACACTGTAACCCAAAACCCTTTCAAAAACGCCATCGTACTCTTCACTCTTTCTACTCTTCCATTCTTTTCAGGTTTCGTACTCTTCGGTCTAACTATGAGGGTTAAATCGGCGAGAGTTTGAGCGAGCGCTTGTTGAACCAGAGGTTTATCCGACATCCAGAAACCTGTCATTTCCGTACCCATTTTCCATCAGTAACCACATTCAGTAACGGATAAGATGGAACGGGACGTGACTGACAGTAGTAGATCCCTTTCCATAATTTGGCCATCTCCAATTCATCCAACCTCGAATCCGGCTTCCACTCTTTATCCCAATCCAAATCCCCTCCCAGTAGTTCCTCTTTCTCGTCTTCATTCTTGAGTGGTAGTTTCCCAGCCGAGAGGAACTTAGTGAGCGAAGCAACAGCTTTATCTCGAATCGGTTTCTCACCTAATCTCCCACATCAATCAGCGCGTTCCCTCTGGGCGGATTCGAGAGGGATAACGTACTAGATGCGAGGAACTTCCCAAGAGGAGGTACTCCACCAGTTGAACCCGAACCAGAAGTCGAATTGGATCTTTTCACCTTTTTCGTAGCTCTTCCTTCTTCTCTGCCGCTGCTGGAGGGGGCGGATCTCGTTGGCATCTTTATAGATGTAGCTTAGGGTAAGCTGTTGGTGAGTATCGAGAGGTGAAAGTGGTGAAAGAGCGAGAGATGAAGAAAAGCAAAGAAGTTTGTTGACTTGTGAATTTCCCCTCTACTCTATTCGATTACGTTTGGTGGAATTGCTCGAGATCGTTTCCCGTCAAGGTACTGAGGGATGTTCTCAAGGAGACTGTCGCAGAAAGAGAAAGGTATTTCGTAGGTTGCAGTAATGCGAGGGAGGTGAAGAAACAGCGAGCGAAAAAGAACAAAATTCAACAAAACAGGGAGAGAGACTCAGAACGAGGTAGCTTCTGCGCCATCCAGACCCTTCCTCGTAACGAGAAAGAGTCTGCTTAGAAGCAGAGAGATACAGAGAGTGAGGAAGCGAGAGGGGGTATAACAGTAGGAGGATCTAGACAAACGAGAAAAAACGACTTCGAAGCAGAGTCGCATCATTTTACCTTTGTACGGATCCAACTCTAACATCATCGAACTGTTCCGATCCTACATAACCACCCCTCATTGCGCTCTTGACGTTTTGAATGAACCTATCTCGATTCGCCCTCAAATCGTTCGCCGCATCTATAAATCACCCACAAACAAGTCTCATCAGCTCATCGTTCCCTTCTAAAGAGACCACGAGGTACTGACCTTTGTTCAAAGGATCATCAGCGTTTGGTTCCAAGAAGAGGTATTGAATCCCAACCATGACGGCGTTGAGGTTCAAAACGGGTTTCCAATCTTCTCGTAAAATGTTTAGACAGACGTTTCCGGATAAATCTAGGTTCGGGTGATAGATCTAGACTCGAGAGGGTCGAGAGATCAGTCAGGTCAGGATGAAGAAGAGAGAAAGAGAGAGGGGAACGAAGAACTGACTTTGGGAACGCATTTCACTTTAGGAGCATCATGAGGATAGTTGTTATTGATCGCAAAAGTGAATTTGAATGATCCTCCTTTGTACATTCCTGTTTCCTCAACATACCAATCAAGCGAGAACATTTCGAACGAGTCAGTTTTGACGTTCTCCCGCGAGTGAGGATGAGGAGGATTGGAAAGCGTACCTTCGTCGGGAGTAATGGTCAGTTCGAAATTGAGGAGGTCTTCGGGGTTCGGGAAATGAGTCTTCATCGTTGAAGGCAAGTCGAGTTCAGTCAAATCTGAGAGAAGAACGAGAAACGGTTGAGGGTCAGTTCTCATCGACACTCGGCGAATTCGCCTCCGTTGATGCGAAAAGGGTCCCCTTTGAGCTTGAGTCGCTGCACGTAAGAGAATCCCGTTTCACTCAAACCCCTGAGACAAGCGAAAGGTTGCGATTCCTTCACTCAAGAACGTATATTGTCCTAATTGCTGACGCTCGCCAGCGGGTTCACCTTGCCCATATTCTTCGACACGATTCAGTCCTGCATGATCCTTCCCCTTGGCGGCGAGTCGTGTGAGCGAGAGAGGGATAGAGAGGTTCAACTAACCTTTCTGAACCCGAATCAACGCGGCCGAAGTCTTTGGTTTCTTCTTTGCTGCTGCATCCTCGTTCTTCTTCAGGGACCAAATCTACCGTACGAGAGAGAGAGGGGAGACGTGAGTTGAGAGGGTTGGTTTGATGAAACGAAATCAATCGAGGATCGTCCCGACGCGTGGAAGGTTGAAGATAGGAGGGGACTTACTTTCATCATCTTGGGCAAAGGGTTACGTCTGGGGTAAGCGGAAAGAGGTGGCGGTGTGAGAAGAAACGGAACCCGTGAGCGGAATGGGTTCGTCGGGATTCTCTCTCTCTCTCTTCACTTTGTTCACTTCTTCCCGACTTCGACCGTTCGATATATGCAGTGTGGGAGTATTCGAGCGCGTACGGCGTTCAAGGTGACAGCTCCTTGGAGGAAATCGCCTCCACCGCGCAGCTTATCCTTATCTCGAACCTATTCCACCTCGACTTCCCCTATCCAAGCAGCTGTAAGTCTCTCCCACTCCCCGAGAGCTCCTCAACTGACTAGATTCGCACAACAGGCGCAACGTAGAATCGCTAGAATCGATGCTACAACCTCTTCCTCGGCGAGTTCGACTCCGTTCTTGACGGATTCTTTCGGTCGTCGACACGATTACCTACGGATCAGTCTCACAGAGAAATGTAACCTCCGTTGCACGTACTGTATGCCTTCGGATGGAGTACCCCTATTGCCTCGAGACGACCTTTTGACGACCGACGAGATCGAACGAACCGCGAAATTGTTCGTGCAGAACGGAGTGAAGAAGATTAGGTTGACGGGAGGTGAACCTACGGTCAGGAAAGATTTGGTCGATGTTGTTGGTCAGTCTTTCCTTTGACTCGCGTTCTTCCGGTCCCAGGCTTGTCAAAACGAAAAACTGATTCTTGCGATTCGCTCTGAAACAGCTCGGCTCTCTGCCCTGAAACCTCGAATAGAATCCCTAGGGATCACTTCAAATGGAGTTACTCTACGTCGCCATCTCCCCGCCCTAGTCGATGCCGGTCTCACGCATCTCAACCTTTCACTCGATACGCTCGACGAACACAAATACGAACTCATGACGCGAAGGAGGGCGTTCTCGAAAGTGATGGAGACGTTAGAGGTCGCAAAGGAGCTTAGGGACAAGAAAGGGTTGAGAGTGAAACTGAATTGCGTCGTCATCAAAGGTGAATCCTCACCTCCTCTTATCTCTTTTCTCGTGCGATCTGCTGACGAGAAAGCTTTCTCGACAGGCCTCAACGACATGGAAGTTCCCGATTTCGTCGAGTTGGCCAAAACAGAAGACCTCACGATCCGATTCATCGAATACATGCCATTCGAGAAGAACCGTTGGTCTACTTCAAAGCTCGTCCCTTCTTCGGAACTCCTCTCTCGAGTTCAGCTACGAAATCTCGAATCTCCCATCGACAAATTACAGGATTCGGCATCTGACACGACTCGAGCGTATCGTGTGAGGGGACACAAAGGTTCGTTCGGATTCATCAGTTCGATGACGGATCACTTTTGTGGGACTTGTTCGAGGTTACGAGTTGGTGCAGATGGCGGAGTCAAAGTAAGTGTCTCTGAAGCGTCGAATCCTTTGAACGGTTACTAATACCTGTTTTGATCAGGTCTGTTTATTCGGACCTCCCGCCCTTTCCCTTCGACCTCTCCTCCGATCACTCCCTTCGACCCCAGAGAACGACTTGATCATCTCTCGAGAGATTGGGAAAGCCGTGTGGGGCAAGAAATTCGCCCATGATGGGTTGGGAGGTATGCTCGGTATTCAGAAGAATGGAAAGATGGGAAGTATGGTCGGGATCGGTGGCTGATCAAACTCTCTCTCTGTCGCACTCGATGTGCGACGATACACAGGTATGTCAACCGACCTCCCCTTCGAGAGTGTTGTCAAAACAAGATCCGGTCGACTAACCAGCAAGCTTGAATGTTTCACAGTCTTTCGGACACGACGGGTCGAACCCAGAAGAAGGCACTCGAAGCGTTTACAATCTCCGTTAGTCGCCTCGACAAACGTTACACACCTCCTGAAAACTCTTCCTCCGTCTCGAACTCCGACGACTTCCCTCCGTTTCTTCTCCACTTCCCCATCTACATCTTCTTCCGAATCACCTCGCCCCCCTCCGACACTCTCCCACATCGATCCTCGAAGCGGGAAAGCCTCAATGGTAGACGTCTCTCCGAAAGAAATAACGCTTCGAACAGCAACGGCGAAAGGGAAAATCTACCTGAACGAGGCCGCGTTCTCTCTCATCGATTTCGGCTCGACTTCTCCCTCATCCTCCTCGACGTCGTCCTCGTCAAATACTCTCTCTCCTCCTCCGACGACAACAACGACGATGCAAACGAAAAAAGGGGACGTTCTCTCGATCAGTCAACTCGCGGGCCTCATGGCCGCTAAACAAACCTCCTCTCTCATTCCCCTCTGTCACCCTCTCTCCCTCTCCCATCTCTCCGTCACTCTCGTTCCGAACGAATCGGATCATTCGATCGAGATCACGTGTCGAGCGACGTGTGAGGGAAAAACGGGAGTCGAAATGGAAGCGTTGATGGGGGTTTCGGTTGCCGGGTTGACCGTGTGGGATATGACGAAAGCGGTAGCGGGGGAAGAAATGGTATTGGGAGATATTAGGGTCGTGGAAAAAACGGGAGGGAGAAGTGGTGATTGGAAGAGAAATTGATTGAATGATGAAACCGAAAACCGATTCGTTCAAACAGCCGCTCTGGCTCGCGCGTTTCTCGTGAGACCATAAAGCATGATCCGCGAGATCTAGATGACGTTTAGCAATTTCATAGCCCTACAGTCTCCATTCCAGCTAATTTCATCTTGACCGCGACCTCGAGTAGGTAGTCGAGGCATTCAGCTTGTCCCTTCGCTTTTTCCCAGTCTACACAAGGGGTTTAAACGCCGTCAGCTGCGAGTTCATGCGCGCGGAAGAGTAGATTGCACTCACCAGCTCCCCAAGAATAAGTTCCGTGTCTTCTTACGAGCACAGCAGGCTGGGTAGGTAAGGAGCGGCGGTTAGTCAGCTATCGCGCCGTGACATCGGTAGAGATTAACATACGGCATCGGGGTAGTCTCTCATAGCCTGCGTTCCCGAAGGAAAAAGGGTCAGATTACTTCTTCGACACCTTTCTTCGATCAAGAACTCACCTTTTCCATACTCGCCGCGAGATCTTCCTCCTGAGGAGTGTTCTCAATGATCGGGATGACGAGTTCGTCGAGGTAGCTCAACGCGGTCCCCATCCCTCCGATCCTCATCCCTTTGATCATTTCTTGATGGGATATCCGGAACTCTTTACCGGGCCAGAGGAGAGTCACCATGACGGCGTGTTGCGAGTGAGTCTACGAGGAGAGAATCGGATGAGTTGGGTGAAGAGGTGCGAGAGAGAGAGGGGGGAGAGATAGAACGAACGTGGATGCAGGCTCCGCAATCTCGAAGTTCATAAGCGTTGTAGAAGAGAGGAGTGCATTGAGATTGCTTCAAGGGTTTGTGTACAGGCCATCGAAGGAACGAGCGATCCTAGATGACGAAACGGGAACAGCGGTAAGATTAACGAGAAAAAGGAAAACTTGCGAGTTCGAATAGTGTAACGCACTTTGAGAGTCAAGACAAAGATATCTTGAGGTTCGATACGTTCTTTCTGTACTCCTGAAGGAGCTAGGTAAACCTTCTCGCTGTTTTCCCCGAGCGTGCGAAATCGACATGAGCTCGAGAAAGGGGAAAACGAAAGGGAAAGAGACTCTACCCGTCTCGAAGGGAAATTCCTCCGCCGGTACCAGTGACCCAACCGAGTTTGTAGAACGACCGACAGAGCTCCGGAATGAGCGCTGCGGGATGCTCAGAGTGATCGGGAGAAAATTCGACCAAAGAATGGTCATTTCCGGGGGCGTCTGCTGGGGGAGGAGCTAGCCTATATGATTGAGTCAGCTCCGAGAAGTATGCTTGTATATTCGAGAAGGCTCACATGGTGCTGTGGGATTGGAGAGATCAAGAAACTTTTCGAAGCGACGAAGCTCTCTCCCTTTCTCTCCCTCATTCTCGACCACTCTGAAATAGCCGCGAAACACTCTCGCGGTGACCTTGAGCTAGAAGGTCAAGATGGAGACCGCTTCTACAGACGCTCCCGCTCCTTCCGGACGCACGAGGTCAGTCGAGATCTTTCCTCCTTCTTTGTTTATCTCGAGCGATGCTGACGTACCCATCGAGATCCAGCCGACTCAACGCTACTACTCTAGAACTCATCTTCTACTTTGCCGGGCTCTCGCACGTCAAGCTATGGATCTCTCATCCGGATTATTCAACTCTGAACGCCTGTTCCCTCGTATGCCGGTCTTGGCGACGACCGGCCCAGACGACCATGTACAGACACATTCGAATCGCCTCACCCGAATCGATGGCGGCAATCCGCTCGAGAGAGTCGAGGAGGTTGATCGAAGAACTCGAAACGGAATATCTCGACTCGCACAATCAGTTTGGGATCGATAGTTATTGGTTGTTGGACCGAGTTGGAGGGAAAGGGAGCTTGAAAGGGTTCAGTATCACTTACGACCCTCTCAGGGGTGAAACGGATGGTCAGGCAGAACGGGACGAGGAATGGCTCGAATGGGATATTTTGAGGCATCCTGCTCTCACCGGTCAGTCCCTTCCTTGCTCTCCGTCCGCTCAATGCGTAGTCTGACCTTGGAGAATCCTCGGCCTGCGATTAGGTATCAAGAACTTGTGCTGCAAGGCTGATTTCAAGGACCCTTCCGACACGACTCCGATCTCCCTCCCGCTCACCCAGCTCACATTCGGTAAACTGCCACTCGCGAATGGGACCGCTCTCCACAAGGCTCTCCTCACTTCGATGAACGCGACTCTTCGTACGATCTCGCTCGACTTTGCGGCCGATCCCGTCTCGAAAGCCGCATTGGACGACTTGATCGAATATTTCCAGACGACGGCGACTACCCTCGAGTACCTTCACTTCCTCAACAAGCCGAACCTAAACTTCCTCATGTCGTTGCACTCGAAAATGAACGCGACCAAAATGCCAAACTTTTATTCGGTCACTTATCCACTCCTTCCGAAAGCGCTCGCGCCGTTCAACGTGCTCTGCCTCGCGTGTATCAATAACGGAACCTCCCTCGTCGAATTCAAATTGGTCGAACCTCCTTACTACCAACCGGACGAAATCTTGAACGACGACGATCACGAGGCCCTCGTTCTCCGGTACCTCGCCGCGTTCGGTTCGAGGTTGGACAGTTTTAACATTATGGGTCGACGCTTCCGCTTCATGTTCCCTCGTCAATGGTCGGCTCGGTTCACGAAAGTTCCCGAAGTCGCGAAATTCATCGATCGATCGAGTGCGAGAGGTTGCGACGTTTGGTGTGGAAAGGAACAACGATTCAGCGCTGCTGCCAAAGGTGAGTCATTCTTGACATGTAGCACTGACAGAGTCGTCCGCTAATGCCTAGTTTGTTCTTCTACACAGCCGTTGAGAAGCGTAAAGGGAAACGAGTTGCGAAAGGAGGCAATGGTACCGAAGAAGCGCTCGAGGGCGAAGTCGGTCCTGGTTCGCCCGCCGGTTCAGAACAGACGGCGAGTCAAGTCGAACAAACTGTCCTCAACGCGGCCGCTGCCGCGACCGCTTCGTCGACGAAGAAGAAAAAGTCCGGAACGAAATCATCTTCGAAATCGAAAGCTTCCGGTACTGCCGCGAATGGCAAGGGTAAAGGGAAGGCGAAAGTAGCTACGGAATCGCTCGCTGGGGAAGGAGGATCCTCCGAAGGGAAGGGAAAAGGGAAAGGAAAGTCCACTATCGAGGAACCCGTTTCGGCTGATTTGGACAGTCACGGTGGAGCGGAGGGGAGCAGCAGTAGTCAAAGTGTCGGTGGATCGAGCAAAGGGAAGGGGAAAGCCAAGGCAGTTGCGACTGGTAGCAGCAGCAGCAGCAGCGCGATGGGAACTGGCGAAGGCAAAGGAAAGGGAAAGGCTCGAGCCTGATTTTTAACTTATTCTCGCATTTATCAATCACTCTTGATCTCGAAATGGTACAGGGTGCATCCTCTCTCACTCTCGGATACGGAGGCCGAGGAGAGTCCAAGTTTGCAGTTTACAACTTTGCGAAGAACGAGAGAGGACAGCCAGCTTTTCCTCTTTCATCCTCCTGATTCCGGCTTCATCCCTCTACCTGCGAGGATTATCTAGCTAAGAAGAACGTGGTACAGTAGGAGTGAACACCGGAAGCGGGTGTGCTTCCGTATTGAAGACGAATTTATCGAGAGGCAAAACTTCCGGACCCGAGAAGAGCAATAAGAGATACTTGAGTGTTTCGCTCTACGATCCGAGGCTGAGACGTCAGTGTTCACTTCGTCTGCAAGAACGTTAAGCGGATGAATCTCACGATCCAGAAAGTTTCCATTCGATCTTCGTGTTGAGCTGGTACTTGGTCAACATCTCGAATGCTCGCGAATCCTCCTTCCTCGAGACGACAATGCTTCTTGAAAGCCTCAAAGATTCTCCACCCCTGTAATCGTCCGTTCCGAATAGTCAGCGAGGATTACTCAAGTAAAATTGAAAACGACAGAGGTCGACTTGCCCATTCTCGGTAAATCGGATCTCCAGTGACTCGATACGCTACGAACAGACTCTCGGCCGTCTCGGGTCGAAGAATGTTTCGTGCGTCAATCGGAGGTTCAGGTGCGGTAAGTTGACGCGAATTGATGAACCATTCTCGATTTGAGGGCTCAGAGGCAGAAACCGATGGGGAGCCTCGAGGGGTGTAGAAGTTGACGATCTATTCGAGTTTTGCGGGTCAGTGCTCTGTCATGGGGCAGGAGCGAGTGAATAACGAACTTCGGGAGCGAGACCGGTTTTGCTTGAAAAATAGGTATCGACGCATGTTCTGAGAAGTTCTTTGCCGAGATACCAGTCGTCCTGATTGCTATCGGAGAATTCGTCTTCGAGCGGTGGGAGCGCTAGCGGATTCGAAAGGCTGGAAGAAGTCGAAGCGCCGAGGAGGAGAGAAGCCGAAAGAAAGCAAACGAGGTGATCTTGCTGCATGTATCACACTTCAACACCGTCAGATATTACACCTTGGTACAGGGTGAAGGACAGGGAGCCCTACCTTTGGTACTTCGACGAATTCTCTGCGTAGGAAGTGCGAAAGATCAGCGAGCGAACTCAGTCAATCGTAAACGCGACCCAGGCCATCCTTCGAAGGAGCCTTGCGAATGACGTTCATGGCCTGAATAAAACCGCGGCGGCGTAATCAATCTTTGGTGCGAAGAAAAAACAAGATCGCGGAGGACTCACGTGTTCAACCTTTTCCCAGTACACGGGATTGCCCGTCAACTCGGAAAGATATTTGAACTCGAGCTGCAAAAGAAAAGGTCAATCAGTATGCGGTTGTCTGGGCAGAGAGGGAGAAGAGCGTTGAGAGTACCTGGAGAGTTCTGATCGATGGGCAAGCGAAGGTGTCAGTGTATTGCTCGGCGAGCAGGATCGGACTGCGGCTTACCCTGCTTCCGCGACACTGATCAACCCATAGTTGTCCTCATCCGGAATACCTTTTTGTTGGGCGAGATTGACGAAACTCAGTGGAAGTCCACTTTTCTGGCGACGGTGCGAAAGAGTCAGCTTGTTCCATCCCTCGCTGTAGTCTGAGAGTAACAAGAATAACTTGCCGTCTCGAACGCCGGTAATAAGCGGTCTGCGAGATCGACCGCCTTGTTCAGGAGCATCACATCTTGCTCTCCCGACAGATGATACGCCGAGAGCAGTCCTCCAAGTACTCGTATCGTAATCTCGAACGTGTGGTACTTGTCGTCAAGTTTCGAGAAGTCGAGTTCCGTAGCGACCCAGTCTCGCGCTCGTTGGAATTCGTCTTTCATTCCCGCGATCCACAACGAATCGAGAGAATCGATCAGGAAGTACCCGATCGGACCTTTCGGTGACATGTTGGATCCAGTCTTCGAGATTGGGTGGAAACTATTGACGGGACAGAGTCAGCTGTGAATAAAAATGCGACGAAAAGGAAAACTTGGCGACTTGCTCGTCGAATCCGAATGCGTGTTCTTCGTACGCTCGATACGACTCCTACCGTTTCGTCAAGTTTGTGTCAGTTCGCTTCGTTGCCTGAAGTTAAACGTGTGACGAACCTGTAGAGCCTCCAAGACGAGGTTCGAGCGGTGCAGATCCGCTTCAATCGGTTCAAACGTCTCCTCTACAGCTGGTACCGAGGTCGATACTTCCTCCGTTGTATACCGTTTGTAGAGTACGTAGAGCGCTGCTATACAGATACCGATCCGTCCAAGCGAAGTTACGAGTTTGAACACGGATGGCTTTCTCCTGGGCGGAGTTTGTCTATTCGCGGGCGAGGCTGATGGCGATCCATTCGTGGCTGGTTTGACTCTTCGCCTGGTCGCCATATCGATTCACTTGGCGAGGTGAGAGGGTGGTAGAAGGGAAAGTTGATCGAGCGTTCCGTTTCTTTCTCCTTCACCGGCTTCATCCCGCTCGTCGTCTCTCTAACCGAACCCGATCTCTTGGCCGTATCCCCAGCACACAGGCGCAAATGTCGGGAGAAGCTTCGACTCCGTCTCCTTCCTCTTCTCGTTCACTCTTTACTTCGAGTTCCTCTTCGACTACGACCATCTCTCGGGACCTCATCAAGGAAGATGATTCGTTGTTGATCAAGCTACCTTCGGGCGTGATCAAACCCGTCAAGTTGAACAAGAACAGCAACAACACCCTCTCCCTCGGAAAACTAGGTTCCTTCAAGGCGAAAGAGCTAGTCGGGAGAGTTTATGGTCAGACGTACGAGATCCTGGAAGGAGGACAACTCGAGGCGGTCAAAGCGACGTTGAACGAAATCGGCAAGTCATCTCTTTCTTCCGAATCGAAAACTCCTGTCCTTCCCTTCGCTCATCTCGAACTCCCGTCGAACGCACAGAGGAAACCGCTGCGAACAATGAACACATCACCTCGACCGGAGCACAGAACCTAACCTTCGTCGACATCAAGGCGTTGAAAGAATCGGGAGCGACAGGTAGAGTCAGTCTTTTCGACATCCGCTTTACTGTAGCTATCCGCTAAAGGATCTTTCGTGCCATTCTATCACAGGAAATCATCCAGAAACAAATCGAGGAACACAAGGCGTACGAATTAAAGACTGAGTATTCAAAGGAGAAATATCTGAAACGAAAAGAAGCCAAGTGAGCACTGCGTTCTCTCTCTATTGACTGTCGAGTGGTAACTGGTCCTCTTTCTCCGTGTGATAGATACATCCCTCTGTTCACTCCCCTGCCCTGTTCAATTCACTCCTTGACGACCTACCATTCTGATCGAGTTCCGGCGAAAACTCGTGAAATTCGAGCGGATACGATGGCCAACCTCCTCGCCATGGCGAACGTGCGACCAGGTAGTCGAGTCTTGATCGTCGAAAACGCAGGCGGGTTAGTCGTCGGAGGATGCATCGAAAGGATGGGAGGCGAGTTTCTGTTTCATCCGTGACAAGCGGAAACTCATACTAACGTCCCGTTGTCTTCGCATTCAGGTACTGGCACTCTCATGATCATCAACGACGCCGATTCTCCTCCAGATCTGCATATTCTCGAAACGTTCAACTTTGCTCAAACTCCGGATCTAGATCCGATACGTTCCATTCACTGGGCAGCGACTGAACCCGACTGGACCCCTCCTGACTTGCCGCTCGAGGCCAACGAATCAGGAGAATCACCCGTCCCCGAATCGAAGATGGACGAGGTCGTCGAGGAGGGAAAAACTGAAGAAGAGAAAGAACGCGAATTCAAGCGACTACGGAATCTACGCAACAAGAATCAAAGAGAGTTGAACAAGTTGAAGAAGCGAAAGAGCACGTTCGACAAGGCGAGACTGGCGAGAGAGGAATTCTTCAGGGGTGAATACGATGCGTGAGTCGAACAACTCTATCTCGCCTCTTCTAGCGATACTGACCGGAGATCTGGCTTTGCAGGCTAATCGTTGCGAGCGAATATGAGCCGTATTCAATCGTGGAGAGGCTGATACCTTTCTTGGCCGGTTCCGCTTCCATCGTGATTCATTCGCCGACGATTCAGGTTCGTCTCATTCCTTTGCTCTCGGCTCATCGCGGCTTCCGCTAAGATTCTCTGTTCACCGTTTATAGCCTCTCTTCCCCTGCCTCATGTCGCTCCGAGCGAATCCCCTCATTCTCCAACCGACGATTCACGAACCTTTCCTTCGACGGTATCAAGTCCTTCCCGGTCGAACCCATCCAGAAATGGCAGGCTTAACAAGCGGAGGAGGTTTCTTGTTGAGTTGTCTGAGAGTCGTCGATCAAGGAGGTGTGAACAGCGTCAAGGCTGGGTCAAGCCGAGGGGGAAAGAGGGTCTCGAATGAGGACGAGTCTGGAGCGGGGAGAAAGAAGCAAAAGACGGAGATGGAGAAAACGTCGGAGCCTGGTGTTGATAGCGTGGAGGTTGAAGCTGTGGAGAAATAGAGCCAGGCCTCTTTGCGATCATTGAAAGGAGTCGGAGAGAGATGAATGCGAAAAGAGTGTTCACCAAGCTGAAGAGACCGTGGGCAAGGAAGCGTCTATAGTGAGACGTGCAGGTGCTACGAGCTATGAGGTTCGTTGAATCGCTGAAGATAGCCAAAGTCTAGTTTGTATCTGAGCGATCGAGAAGCTCTCATCCCCCTCTCGCTCTTTCATTGCATGACACCTGACTTCGAGGTGCTCCATCAGCACAGGATGCGTAGTGAGAGATAGAGCGGAAAAAGTTCGATGAGAGGATGACCAGTTTCTCGATTTCGCTCTTTGTTCTCACTGTACCCGGGCCTTTCCAGCGTTCTCCTCAGCTTTACCACCTTACAACATGCTCACTTGAGCTCGCAGTCCATTGCTCGAGTCTCCCTCCGTCGGGAGGACCAGAATGTGCACATCGTTGACTGGCATTGACCCAAGCTCAAAAAGACAAACACTCGCATACAAGCGCACGAAGCGGCTTTCTCTCGACCGCTTGGTGAGTGCTGGTAGCACAGGGAGCACATGAGTGACACACGGCGAGTGCGGTCAAAAAGCAAGACGTTGCGAGCCAACAGAGGAGAGAATGAGAAACTTCGAGATTTCTCGTTTTTCGCCCAGAACTTCGTTCTACGAGCTGCCGACGACCTCCCCAAGGTCCAAAAAGGCAAAAGAGTCTTCCTGGCCGGGAATTGAACCCGGGTCCCACGCGTGACAGGCGTGTATACTAGCCACTATACTACCAAGAACCGAGTCTAGGAGACTGCTCAGTGGCGGGATCGAACCGCCGACATCGGACTAAGCTCAAGAGAGAGTATTAGGTCCGCATCATAACCAACTAGATCAACCGAGCGTCAATTGTTGAAGCGGGTAGCAAAAATGTAAAATATGAAACAGCTTGCTGCTTTCTCGTCTTGTCGACGACTTCTCACCTCGCCTTTCCCTTCACTGTTCATGCTGCACAGTGATCCGACCTGCCAAATCGGATTCACAGTATCTCGTCTGGCTGTGATTCCTCCTTTGTTTGCGCGAAATTCTCGTTTTCTTTCAATCCTGTGCGCATTGCTCTGCTGTTTCGTCCGAGTCCTCCCCAGCATGCCACGAAAGCTTGCCCGGTAGTTATAGCTTAAGGACGACCCCACATACGAGCGGAGAGTTGCGATTCCAAAACCCCGAGCTTGGGTCGAAACAACTTCTCAGAGATTGCATTGTCTGATCACTCGTGCGGAAGACTCCTCGAGTCTGTATTGCTGGATCCCTTGCTCCTGCT
Source organism: Sporobolomyces salmoneus (assembly GCF_050403485.1). NCBI lineage: Eukaryota > Fungi > Basidiomycota > Microbotryomycetes > Sporidiobolales > Sporidiobolaceae > Sporobolomyces > Sporobolomyces salmoneus. Next base: position 54,926 of record NW_027481091.1, read on the forward strand.
TTCTCGAGGCTCTCGAGGGATCACTCGTGCTGTGTCGCGAGAGGCAAAGCGTGTTAGAGCGACAGTCACAAGTCAATCGGCAATGAAGCGCTCATTCACCATCATTGACGGGTCTCTCTCTCGCTTCCAGAACCAAGAGAATCGACAAAAGTAGTAACAAGTCACGAAGGATGCGAGCAAAGCTCGAGAAGGGAACTACAAATACAACCCAAAACCCAAAACCTCGATCGCTCAATAACCCTAGAAACTCTTACGCTTCCAAAGCCTTTCCACCTGCAGCGGTAACACTGTTCTCAGCAACTACGGCATGAGTGTGAGATACTTTTTGATTCTCGACCTTCGACCAATCGGGAGGTGAAACCTTTTCGACTTTGCTGCCGGGGTATCCTCCGTCTTTTGCAGCGAGCATGAACGAGGCGAAGTATTCGTCGAGGAGCGTGAAGTCTTCGAGACCGACGATGAGACCGACATCTAGCGAGAGGGGAAGATCAGAGACGAGTCAGCGAAAGGCACAACTGAGAATTGAGATGAAAAAGGGGCTCACATTGATCAGGTCGGACGACGACAATAGCTCCAGCTTCTTTGCTGATTCCGTATGTCTCGTAGGCCTTGCCGTCTCCGCGGTGGTCTGTAGTTACGAAACCAAGTTAGTCCGGGTCGAAACGAGACTGACTCAATTCATTCCGAAACGTACAAGAGGGCTCGTCGACGTAGACTCGCTTGTAGTTGTGAGGATGGAAGATCGAAGGTTGAGGCAAGTCGTAGAGCTCGACCGCAGTTCGAGGGGAAGAGTCTAAAATCCAAGATCATGTTTTGTCAGCTCGGAAAGAAGGAGAGCGAGGAGAGAGTCACTCACGAATCGTAATCGGGTCGATTACAGACCAACGAGGGAGGGTACTCGGAGTGTACTTGGAGACGGGAGAGTCAGGTCCATCGAGGTAAGTAGCGAGACGTTGAAGTCGTTCCATCGGTCCTTTCTCGGCGATGTTTCCAGCGAAGATCAAGAGTCGGTAAGCACCAGTGAAGGGGATTCGCGTCGTGATTTGATCAGCAGTCGCAGAAGCGGCGTTGACGACTTGAGCCGAGTAGAATCGTTCTCCAACCTTGAGGTTCTTCGCCAATTCGTGCTTCGATTGAGATTTGCCCGAGATGGTCGAATCGGCGTAATCGATCGACATACCGGCGGCGAACAAGTTACCGGTTGCGAACACGTCCTTGAACTCTTTGAGGTCGACTCCATCGGCAGATTCTTCAGCAGAAGCGGGTTTGCCCGAGAAGAGTTTCGAGAATTTCGTATCGAAATCGATGAGGGTTTTCGCGACGACTTGACGCTCAGTCGAGTAGGTTTCGAGGAGAGATGGTTTCGCGAGTCCCGTGATTACGTTTCCGACTAGAAAGAGCGAGTGCGAGAGTAAGTCAGCAAAAATGCGATTTGACGAAATCGAGAGAGAGAGCGGAGTGAGAAACTCACGTTTCCAACCCAAGTTCCACGTATCTTGCATCGAAGTGTTCATACCTTGACCAGCTTTGGCTAAAAGAGCGGAGGGAAGAGATTTTAGCAAGGCGAAAAGGTCAAAGCTCGCGAATCCGAGAAAATCGGGAAACTTACGCGAGTGAGTGTGACAGGCGTCTCCGGCGAGGAAGATTCGGTTGTGTTTACCGAAAGACTCGGTGAGACGTTGACCGATGTGGTAACTGGTTCAGCGGAAGGAAGGAAAGTAGGAGAATGAAAAAGGACGAGAAAAGGGAAAAGATGCAACGACGACGACGACGACAAGGGACATCAGCTCGAGCACGACAGAGAGATCAAGAGTAGTAGATCAAGGGGAGTAGATCGAATATGGCTTACCCGGTGAACCATTCAATTTTATCAGTATCGAGAGTGTAAGGGTGAAGGATCGCTCTCGCGGTGTTGAGGATACGGTCGACCGTGATTTGAGACTTGTCGAGGTACTCCCCAGGAGCGACCGTGATCGGTAATTGAATGTACAAACGAACCAAGTCTCGTTCTTGAGGAATGACCATGACGGAACCGGCATTTGCGGAATGAACGGCGCAACGAGATCGAATGTCGGGGAAGTTCGTTTTCGGGACGAGGTCCAAGACTCCCCACACTGCATTAATGCTATCCCCGATCATCTTGATACCGAGTTGACGACGAGTCCACGAATGAGCTCCGTCGCAAGCGATGAGGTACTTCGCTTTGATGATTTCCGTCTTGACGGGACCCGATTCACCACTCTTGCTGTTCAACGCGATGAGAGTGATCAGTAGAGTCACTCGCCGTGGAGCGAGAACATAAGGGAACGAACTAGAGCTTTTCCTCCTCACTAGCGGACAATAACGACGACCTGAACAAACCGGATCGAGTACCGTTCACGTCTCCTTTGAAAGCCGTAGGGTTCGATTCGTCCTCTGACAAGTGTCGGACCGTGACAGAGATAGGGTAAGCGTCGACGTCGGAAACGAGTGATTCGTCGATCGAGAGGGATTCCGGAAGCATCGAGCGTTCGGGAGCGAAAGCTCCTTTCGAGTGTTTCTACACCGTTGGAATCACTCGATCAGCGATTGCAGGCACTATGTGGTCGAGAGGAGAATGGACTAACGAGAGCATCTTCGAGAAGGTGGTTTTCGATCCTACCTTGGTGAAGAATCGTTTGTTGGAAACGAGAGAGACCTGGAATAGTATCGGGACTGTATGACGAAGAGATAGGGTCAAAGTCAGCATCAATGTCCGAAGAAAAGAAATGAGGAGCAAAGGAACTTACATCTCGCTCGTTCTCATCAACCTCCCAGTTTCAGGATCAGGGTTCCAGAATCGGATGCTCGACTGTCGAGAGAGAACACGACAGAGTCAGATCGATGAGGGGAGAGGGGAGAGGAGGGATCGACAGAAAGAGTGGGGGCCAGCAGGAAAAAGAAGAACGAGGGAAAAGTCGGAACTAACCATCCTAGATCCCTCCTTTTCGATCGATTCGACGAATCCAAGCGACTCGAATACTTCGAGAGTACGACTGTTGAGTCCGTCGGCTTGTCCTGGAGAGAGAGTGAAGCGTGATTTCGGAGATGTCAAAAAAGTGAATGAATGTCAGCGATCTACTTCTTCCGATCAGTTCCGCTTCGAATCCGGGCTGAATAAGCTCACCATTGTCGAGTTTCGCACTTCGTTTGTCGATGATTCGACAGGTCAAACCGCGTTCAGCGTAACGAGAGAGGACGTCGAGTGCCTAAAAGGGAAGCGAGAGCAGAGTCAGCAAAACCTCTCTCCTTGGCAATCCCGAGAAAGTCTGCTTACCATGCATCCCGCGGGACCTGAGTGACAGAGAGTGAATACAAGCGGGTCAGCTGAGGGAAAGAAAGCGAGAGAACGGCGTGGGTAGGCGACTGACCTGCTCCGATGATGAGAACGTGAACTTTGGACTCGATTGGTTCGGGATTGATGGGTGCGTCGACCATAGTGAGCGTGTAGAGTAGTTGTACGAGGTAGTGGAACGAGAGGAGAGGAAGAAAGACAGGAAAAAGTCGGAAAGAAGTGGGAGGAAGAGAGAGAGAGAAGATGGGGACGAAAGTTTTGAGAGACAGGAGACGGATCTGAATTTCCGGCCTCGCTTTCACGCTTCCAATACGCCTTGTCCGCTTTCTGTCAACAGTCCCAGGCACCACACTCTTCCGAACGCATTACAATCATCCGCCCTCACTTCGAATTCCAAAAGTCCACTCGTCTCCTCCTCCACCGAACATGCTCCGCTCGGCTACTACTCGACTCGCGAGTGTGACGCGTGCGAGTCAATCTCGACTTGGACCTTCATCAATCTCTCGCACGACTCTCGTAGCTCGTAGCTCACGACAGGTGAGTTGAAACCTCTCTTTTCGATCAAATCAAGTCGTCATTTTCCGCTCACACTGTCCGCTGACACGATGTGCGATGGAACTCTTCAGGGATTTGCTACTGCGCCCACCAAATCGAACGTTTTACCCAACCCGAACCTCTCATCTCGACTTCCTCCTCCTCCCCCGAAACCTCGAAAGTCGCTAACTCGCCGAATCCTCTCTCCGATCCTTCTCCTCACCCTCGCCTTCTACGGTGTATCGGTACCGATTGGATACTTCTCCGTACGATACCGTGACTTCCTCGCCGAGACCGTTCCCGGAGGACTCGAGATCAGTGAATTCTTGGACGACATCGAGATCAAGAGTGCAGTCGGTTCGTTACCTGCTCCCGACACGAACGCGAAACCTCTAGCGAAGGGAAAGGAAACCGAATTGACTCGATACGCCGAGACGAAGGCGAAGTCGGAAGGATGGACTTTACAGAAAATGGTATCTCAGGCGGATCCTTCGAAAGCGGCCGAAGACGTCAAGACTCGATTCGCGAATGAAGCTCACAACGCGAAGGAAGTCGCGAAAGACAAGATTCAAGCGGCGGTCGAAGCGGCGAAAGTACGAGCGGGTGAACTCAAACAAGCGAGTCAAAAAGCGGTCGGTGTCGTCGAGGACAAGGTTAACGAACTCAGTCACGCCGCGAAGGACGTCAAGAATGAAGCCGTTACTGCCGCCAAGAAGGTTTCCGACTCTGCTCCCACCCCTGCTCCCGTTTCCTCGAAAACTACGGAACCTCGACTCGTCGACAATGTCGCTGCTGGATCTGCCGAACCTAAGACCGACCTCCCCGTTTACGCTCAAAAGCCCCGCCAACTCGATGCGACTCCGATTCCTCCCAAACGCGCAAACAACGAGGTTTACCAAGGTCCTCCCCTTCCGATCGGATTCGAACCCGCTCCCGGTTACGAAGTCGCTCGACCTCCTCCTACCCCTAAAGGAGAGATCAAACCCGTTACTCCTCCCCCTGCTCCTCTCCCTCTCGTCGCTCCCGCCCTCAAGGACGTAACGACTTCGGAACCGATGTTAGGTCAACTCGCTTCTACGATCGACAGTCTCGCGAAATACGTCGAGAAGAACGACGCGTTCGCATCCGAGAGTGCGACTCACGTCCTCTCTGACGCTCAAAAGGATATCAAGGGTCTCGCAGCCCGCGTTGAGGCGATCAAAAAAGCCGAGGAGGAGAAGTTGCAACAACAGTTGAAGGAACAGGCTGGGAAATACTCGGGAATGCTTCTCAAGGCGGAGAAAGAACTCGTTGAACGACTCGATACTCAGGAGGAGGATTGGAAGAAGGCGTTCGATTCCGAACGTGAGAACTTGGTCAAGGCGTACAAGGAGAAACTCGATCAAGAACTCGCGACTCAACAAGAGATCATCAATCAGAGACTCAAGGAGGAAGTCGTCGCTCAAGGAATCGAAATGCAACGTCGATGGGTTGATGAGATCAAGACTCGTGTCGAGAAAGAACGCGGTGGAAGGCTCGCCAAGTTGGAAGAACTCGAAGGAGGTGTCAGGAAACTCGAACAAGTCGCGAAGCAGAACGAAGAGGTGAGTTCATTTATCTTGAGGTCAAGTTTGTCGTTCTGTCTTACTTACGCACTCGTGCCATTACAGGTCCTCGGAGAAGCCGTTCGCGCTCGCAAGATCTTCACGGCCGTCAAAGCTCTCGAGCACAAGATTGAAGCCGGTCTTCCCTTCTCCGACGAACTCGCCGCCCTCCAAAAACTTTCTTCCTCCTCCTCCTCTTCTTCCGATTCCTCCTCTTCGACTTCCGACTCCTTGATCGCTCTCGCGCTCAAATCTGTCCCCTCCGACGTCGCTTCTACCGGTGTCACCTCGTTCCCTGCCCTCGCTGCTCGATTCAGCGATTCGGTAGCTCCTCAACTCAAGAAAGTTTCCCTCTACCCTCAACACGGAGGTCTCCTCGCCTATTTGAGCAGTTACGTCGCGAGTCACGCCATGTTCGAGAAGGATGGATGGGCGGACGGTGACGATGTTATCTCGACTATTGCGAGGGCAAAGTTCTGGCTCGCGAACAAGGATTTGGATCTCGCGGCTCGAGAGGTAAACTCCCTCAAAGGTAAAGCTACTGTTCCTTTCCTTCTGAAGGTTTCTGGTTACTGATGCTATTTCCTCTGATGTACGCATAGGCTGGCCGAAAGCTCTCGCTTCCGACTGGCTCAAGGCCGCACGGAATCATCTCGAAGTGAAGCTTGCTCTCGAAGTGAGTCCCTTCCCTTTCCTTCCCTCTACTCTTTGATTCTTCGGGTCAATGACTGACTATATGTCTCGTGGACTATTGTGCAAACAGGTCGCAGAGAGAGAAGCTACTGCTGAGAGTCTAAAAGCCCTCTAATCGAACAGGGCAAATTCAGTTTTCGTTTTCCTCCTTTCTTCCTTCCTTCATTGTTTCTAGTATTTCTCCCAAGTAGTTCCCAGTTATTCCGTTCCGTTTAGATATACAGTAAAATGTTTCAACCCGGAACTCCGACCCGCGAGAACGAAAGAGAGTCGAGACCAACGCGTGACCAATTTGAGGATTTTCGTTCAATCTCCGGGTCTCTCCCTCCCTCTCCCACCTCGATCATCAGATATGCCTTGTAAGTCTACGACCACGCTATACACGCGAGCTCGATAGAACACGTCGCGCTCGCTTCGTCCCGACAAGATGATACGTTTCTGATCAAACCTTGACTTGTTTACGACAGCTGCTCGCAAGAATATCCTCGTTACTGGTGCTGCTGGATACATCGGTAAGTCTCACATCCACTTCCGGCTCTTCCTATGGCGTTCTTTGTTGGAAAGGAATGGCTCTCGATGCTGAACCCTAACGCGATCTCTCTCTCCCGAACACAGGCTCGCACATTGCCCTCTGCCTATTGCTCAGTGGTAACTACTCGGTAGTCACTATCGACAAGTGAGTCTGGTCTCCTCTCCGTTCTCCCAGGTCGCGAGAAGCTGACCTCTCTCTCTCGCTTCCGATTCTCAGCTTCCACAACTCTTTCCCTACCGCTCTCAAACGCGTCTCGAAACTCGCTGTCGAAGCCCTCCCCGCCGACGCTTTCGAGGAGGAGAAGAAGGCGTGCGATGTCGACGTCGTCAAGGGAGATTTAACTTTGAAGGAGGACATTGATAACGTCTTCAAGTCGTATCAAGATAAAGGTGGGATCTGGGGAGTGATTCACGTTGCGGCTCACAAGGCCGTTGGGGAATCGGGAGAGAAGCCCCTTCAATACTACCAAAACAATATTACTGCGACGATTAACCTCCTCGCCGTTCGTCTCCCTCTCCTCTTCCCTACTCGAGAATCTCGTGGCTGACAACGATCAACATCTCGTAGGTTATGGAGAAGTACCAAGTGTACAACCTCGTCTACTCTTCCTCCGCAACCGTTTACGGTGCACCTCCTGTGATCCCTATTCCCGAAACTTCGCCTCTCCAAGCCGAATCCTGCTACGGACGTACCAAAGTCATGACTGAACAAATCCTCAAAGATCTGTGCGACTCGGCTGAACAATGGCGAGTGATCGCTTTGAGGTACTTCAACCCTGCCGGAGCTCACGAATCTGGAGAAATCGGAGAAGACCCTCGAGGAAAACCTGGGAACCTCGTCCCTCTCCTCGCTCAAATGGCCGTCGGTAAATTCGCAAAGGACGGATTGAAGGTTTTCGGTAACGATTACCCTACTCCTGATGGAACTTGCGTTCGTGATTACATTCACGGTAAATATTCTCTCTCCCTCTCTCTCGCTCGCCGCTCCCTCCGATACTCACAAGTTCGTTCGTTTTGTGTAGTCATGGATCTCGCACAAGGTCACGTCGATGCTCTCGCCGCTCTCCCCAAGAACAACATTTTCGAAAAACCTTCTCGACTTGCCGGATTCGGAGAGACCAAAGGTCACTACAAGGCGTACAACCTCGGAAAGGGTAAAGGAATGTCGGTACTCAACATGATCGATGCGATGAAGAAGGCTTCTGGATTCGAGTACAAGTTTGAGATTGTCGGTCGTCGGTGAGTTTTTCTTTCTCGTCTCGCGTATTCGAAGCGAGTAATCGACGCTCGTTTGACGTCTCAGTCTCGGTGATGTTCCTGAACTCACTGCCGACCCCGCGCTCGCCGAGAAGGAGATCAACTTCAAGGCTACTCACTCGCTCGAAGAGATGTGCCGCGATCAATGGAACTGGCAATCGTGCGTCTCAGCCCCTCTACGCCTTCCGTGAGAGTACACGTCGCTGACACCGACTTCTTTGTTCCCAATAGGAAAAACCCCAAGGGTTACGAGAACCAAGAAGAGTAAACCTCTCGTGTTCTCTCAGACCTCGTTTTCGTTATACAAAGCAAGAGGATCATCACTTATACACAATCATGAGAATGTCACTACAAACCCTCTAAAATGTTAGATATCCGCTTCTCTCTCGTCTCTATCGCTCCTTTTATCATTTTTCATTCGTCGTTCATCGCGCTCTCGCTGTCTCTCCCTGGGTCTCCTTATCTATCTAGCATGTCAAAAATGTCTGTTTCCTCCGTCACAGTGTCGCAAAGTGCTCGCGAGGCTGAGCTCGACTTCGCACGTTCAAACTTCGAAACGCATGCTGCGAGAAAAAGGTCACGCGGGACGATCCGGTTTGCCGAGAAAAGTTGAAAGATGTCCCTCTGATCGCGTCTTCTCTCTCCTCCTCTCTCTCCCTCTACTCACTAATCGACTCGTCTCCAGCACTCTCACGCGTTACTCTGTCTCTCCGGGTTTGAAGGTCCAACATCTTCATTCCCTCGTACCCCCTTCACAGCCTTCCAACACAGGCTTGTGCTTTTTCTCTCTCCATTCAACTCCTCAACCCTCGCTCTCTACCTCGCTACACTTCGCTTACAGTACTACACCCACACGACAAGATGTTCAACCCTCTCCAGATTCACGACAATCCGTTGTCGTTGATCGGACACACTCCTCTCGTTCGACTCGACAAACTCGCAAAGGAAGAAGGGATCAAATGTAACTTACTTGCGAAAGTCGAAGGATTCTCTGCGGGTGGTTCAGTCAAGGTGAGCAGGTTTTCGATTCGAATCAATGCGACGAAGAGGGAGATTGAGCTGAGAGTGAATTGAATTGTAGGATCGAATCGCATTGAGAATGGTCGAAGAAGCTGAACGTCAAGGTCAGATCACTCCTGGAAAGACTATCCTCGTTGAACCCAGTGAGTTTGGGAATCGTTTAGCGGGTTTTCGTTTCAGAAAACCACAGCTAACCCGGTCTCTTTCTCCCTCTCTCAGCGTCGGGGAACACTGGGATTGGATTGGCTCTCGTCGCAGCGATCAAAGGATATCGATGCATCATCGTCATGCCGGAGAAGATGTCTCGCGAGAAACAAAACACGATCCATGCCCTCGGAGCTGAAATCGTTCGAACTCCTACCGAAGCTGCATTCGACGACCCGAACTCGCATATAGGAGTCGCGAACCGGATCGTTCGTGAAGTACCTCACTGCGTCATGCTCAACCAATACGACAACCCGAATAACCCCGAAGCTCATTACCATACGACAGCTCTCGAAATCATCGCTTCGATCACTTCGACTCCCTCTACTCCAAGTCGTCCTTCGTCGGGCAAAGTCGACCTCCTCGTCGCTGGAGCTGGGACAGGAGGAACGGTGTCCGGGATCTCGAGACGCCTTCGAGAGTCGAATCCCGATTTGCTCACGCTTGGAGTCGACCCGGTTGGAAGTGTTCTCGCTCGACCTGAAGCGCTCAACGAGATGGGTCCACAAGATTCCCCGATTTACGAAGTCGAGGGAACAGGTTACGATTTTGTGAGTCGAGCTCAAATCCCTCTAACTGATCCCCGCTCACTCGTCCTCGATTTTACAGGTCCCGAAAGTTCTCAATCACTCGGTCGTCACTCATTGGATCAAGACCCGAGATACCGAATCGTTCGAGATGACTCGACGCTTGATCCGAACGGAAGGATTGTTGGTTGGAGGTTCTTCGGGTGCTTCGGTTTGGTCCGCGCTCGAATGGCTCAAATCTCCGGAAGGGTTCGAGAAAGTCGGGAAGCACGAAGGGAAGAACGTCGTGATCATCTTGCCGGATTCGTGAGTGTCGACGCCTTTCCCTCGAAGAGATTGAAACGGATTTTCTGACCTCGAACAGTTTGAGGAACTATGTTACCGCGCCTTGGTTGACTGAAGTTCCCGAAGGATCCCCTCAGGTTCAGTGCATCAAGGGAGAGAAAGCTGTTACCGCGTTAATTGAACGAGAGTTGAGTAGTTCGAGTGGACTCGTTACCCCTCCGCTTTGAAGGAGCTCGCTTTTCGTTTTCGTTCATACCCATTCCGCATTTTCGTTTCTCTGCAACTCTTCGTTCTCTCTGTTTCACGCTGTAACACTTGTGCGCTTGAGAAGTGAGTGATACATTCAGTCGAGGAAACAAAGTATCGGGGAATAAAGCAACAACAAGAAATAAGGTTAAATCGCCTCACCGGTTTTCGGACAAACCCACTCGATCTCGACTTCGCTATCGTAACCCGAGTCCCTCCTGATACGCCTGAAGAACTTGGTCTCTTCACTCTCCGCCCAAGCTAGTTTCAATCCATTCCCTTCCCCTTCTCGTTCCTGCCGCTGCCTGACTCCCTCTTCCCACTGTTCGTATACGTCCACTACCTCTTTCGCCTTCTCCATCCACTCTGTGTCGGTCGGAGCTGAATCGAGATCGCTAGGACACGGTAGGAGAGGAGGTTGAGACGGCTCATAGTAGTGAGCGAGCCATTCCGATCGAGCGACGAGATAGCAGTTCCCCGTGAGACCGTAAGAACCTCCTCGAACGATAGGTGATCTCGAGAGGTTCAGAATCTTCGAAGAGAGGTCGGATCCTTCATTCTCCGGTTCTCGCTGCGAGGGTTCGGGTTCGGAATCCGAGTCGTCGTCCTCGAGAAGAGCTTGAGCGAGTACTGCATCGGCTCGACTCTGAACTCGTTGAGGTGCTGGCTGTTGGTCCTCCATGTCCTCCTGTTTGACTCGATAACTCCGTGAGTGTTCAAGATCGTCAAGATCCCACCACTGCTGAGACTGCCTCGAATAGTGTTGAATCGATGTCGGATTGTAAGGTTTCGGGGGATCCGAATGGAGCGAGAATGACTATCGGTATGCGAAGGGATCAATGTCACATTCGCTAAGTTGAGGCAAGGAAAAAGGTTTGAGCATACGAGAGGCCAAAGTTTCTCCCCCTTTTTCTTCTTCGGACGAGGTTTGTTCTTCCTCGCCGATCTCTTGCCTTTCGAAGCTACTTCGTCGTCGTCGTCGTCGCTGTCTCCGATAGGTCCCCGCTCCTTCCACGAGAATGCGGTGCGCACGTAGGTAGGTTCTTGAACGCCGTCCTTGATGTTCAAGCCGTTCGCGTATTTCTCCTCGTTGAAAGGTTCTCGATTGGTATAGGCGAAAGATCTTCGGGTGCGACTTGTCGCAGGAAGGGAGGAGAGCGAAGTGACGCCAAAGTAGTAGAAAGGGAGGATAAAATCGGTCGATAAATCGCCGCCATCGGGAATCGGGACGCGAGCGGATTCGGGAGGGTCCGATTGGCGGATTGTTGAGAAAGCGGGTATGGAATAGGGAGATGTGGAAAGCTCTTGAAGCTTCGGCGTCGAGTAGAAGTGAAGAGGGTGGAGAGAAGTTTGACCGGAGGCGTTCGGGGCGGGATAACAGTCATCGAAGAGGTAGACTCTGAGAGGAGATAGAGCTTGTCAGTCTCGATCATGGTGAGAAGCGAAAACACCCTAGAGAGGCTCACAGTTCGGGACGAGCTGCGGGAGCGACAGATAATTTGCAATCAGATCCTCCTCGTTCTACATGGTGATGAAGCAGAAACGGAACTCACGATTGCGTACGATGTTCGCTTGTCTGTGCCAGTCAATGTGATCAGACTTGACTCTCTCGTTAGGTCCCATCACCTGGCACTGGAGACGGAAAGCTTCATCGATGTCCGCCAAATCCCTGAAATCCTTCTTGCTGTAAAGCCATCCAACCTTGATATACAGTTCGTCGACTTTCTTTTGTTGCTTTCCGTCCTTCAGCGCCGGCTGCCTCGTAATTGGATCCGACAAATTCGAGACGTCTCCCTTGAGAGCTCTGATCACGGAGGTAATCAGTGAGCGAGGAACGCAATGCTGAGTTAGGGCCTCAATCGACGTACCGGATCTCTTCCACAACTCCCAACCAGCCCTTCGAAATTTTGTATTGTTGATCTCGATCGTCTTTTGAGCCAGCGATTTCGATAACATCGCCGAGTTGGATAGGGGCATTGCAGCTTGGATCTTCGACTGAAAACATCATCGTCAAATCAGCCTCGTATGGAGACGGGAGACAGCGTTGAAGGAAGACGTACAGCTGAATTTTGTGTAGGACTTGGACTCCGACTCAGATTTCAGTTGCTCTTCCGTCTCGCTGCTGATCGCTTCGTCTTCGGTCTCCGAAGAGGGTTCTTCATCGTCGCTCACAATACTATCTTGTTCGGAAGCGGAGGGAGAGGGCGTTCGGGAAGACCTCGCCAGGTTCTTTGGTCGTGTTTTGCCTTTCTTCGATCCGCTCGGTGCTTTCGCGCCTCCGCCTGAACCTGGTTGTCGATCATCGGAAGAAGGTGTGGACGGCGAGAGCTCGAGCGGTCCTCCGCGCTGTCGAGTGCGCTTCGTTCGCGATGCTTTGCTTCGCTCGCGGTCATCGACATCTTCTTCCTCTTCTTGAACTTCGTCCTCTCCGTCTTCTCCTACATCGGCTTCTTCTTCTTCCGACTCATTCCTCTTGCCTTTCCATGCCCGTTTCCTGCTTCCGGGACTTGAAGGACTTTTCGAAGTCGAGCGAGTTCTGCGTCTCTTGGCCTGAGGAGACGCGATATCTTCATCTGACATACTAGCGATTTGGTTTGAAGGGATCGGCTGGCCTTTGCGAGCCTGATCGGTCCTCTTCTTCGATTTCGTTTTCGGACGCGTCGGGATTTGAGAAGAAGAAGCTGAAGGCGGCATCAAGAGCGGTTTCGAGTCGCGCACGACTCTGCGCGTGACTTTATCGAGTCCGACTGGTGAGCGGAGGTAAGCCGGGAGGTAGGGGGAGAAGAAGAAGGGACAGTCAGGACTTTAGATCTCTACCTCTTCCTTACACGGCTTCCAACTTCTCCCAGACTGTAATCATACGATGGAGCTGAATCTCAAGCTACAGAATACAACGAGCGAGTTCACCAAGCTGCAAAGCGGTAAGCTTTCATCTCTCGAAAGTTCATCATTCGGCAATTTCTAACTCTTGGTCCGGCTCATAGACTATTCGAAAGCGGTAGAGAACCGACAGAGATTGGATGCACAAAAGTCTGAGAACGAGGGCGTGAAGAAGGTGAGCTACGCCTAATCTCTGTCCTATCGAACTCATCGCTGACCTCCTTCTCGCTACCTTGACCTGTCCCTCTCCCAGGAGTTCTCGAATCTGACACCGGAGAATCAAGTTTACAAACTGATAGGACCGATTCTGATGAAACAAGATCAAGATGAAGCGAAGCACAACGTCGAGAAACGGTTAGAATGGATCGAGGGCGAAATGTGAGAAACGTCTATCCTTTGTGATGCCATGCTTCGTCAGACTGATACCAGAGACTACAGTAAACGAACGGAAACGAACCTGAAAGCACTCGAGGGCAAACTAGAGGCGAAGAAGCTAGAGGTGAAGCCTCTCGCGCTCTCTTCGTTTCTTGTTGTTATCCTGACTCGTTCTTGATTGCCCTTGTACAGATTGTGCACCTACAGACACAGATCAAGCAGCAGGAAGGTACCGATCCTGTTGCCGTGCCAACCAGCGCCTGATTTCTCCTTCGTTTTTTCCTTGTTATGTACCAAAACCTTGCAACCCTTCTTTCGCAGTCTCTTTCCAGACGTGGACACATCCTCTCTCTCAGTACTGCTGGACCGCATGGTTTCTGAGACGCGAAAGTGAGGATAAATGGAGATTTTCCGTAGGAATAGTGGACAAATACCAAACTCGAGCCGGCCAGCCGTTCTTCAATGATCCAAATGTATCAGCCCAGCTATTGAATGTGTCAATGGCCGGCATCGACTCAGCAGGCGAATGTTTCTTCGTGAAGAACAATCCCGCCCCTATCGTAACAAGCGACGAATCCTTCGCGTCAGTTCCACATCCATAACAAGTATATGTACAGGGTGCGAAGAGACGGAAACAGAAAGGAGAGAATCAACTCACACTTTCAAAGCCCTTTCCTTCGGGACTTGACTGATCGCTTCTCTCATCCCTGGCACTAGACCTTGAGGACCGCATACCCCAACTCCCAATCCACCTCCGTTCGGTACTGTTGACATCGCGATTGAAGTAGCGCTCGAATCGGGATTGGATAGGGAGTAGAGAAGCGTCGAGATTGATCGGGAAAGGTAAGCAGAAGAATTTGGTCGCGTGCTCGATAAGTAGGAGTTTGGAACAGGCGACATCGACGGCAAATTCGGGGTTGAAGTGACTGGAATCGGAAGAACAGGTATCAGAAGGGCTGACGAGAGACTCAAGACGAAGTGGAAACGAACCATGGAGATAAATCGAGAGATCGAGAGACGTTTCCGAGTCGACGACGCTCACGAGCGAGGTGAAAAGGGACCGATACCATTCGATGCATTCCAGGTCTCTCATCGACCTACAAGTGTATCGCGTTAGCGGTTAAAGTAAGGCCAAGAGTAATCTGTACTCACCAAATCAAAGTTACCTCGCGATTGTTCGAGTCTCCTCTCGCAGCTCTGGCTACAAGTTCTTCGAGGATACTCGCGCAAAACGTGATACCTGATCCGCCCGCAAACAGTAGAACAGATTGATAACGAGCGAAATCGAGGGCGAGCGGATGGCCGTAGGGACCTGAACATCACCCGAACTCAGGGAATATTCAGCATTCGAGATTTGAGAGACGATACAGTCCAGAATACGTACCTTCTATCGTGCAGTAGATCGGAGTCGTCGGAGAGATCGAACGAGATTCAAGGAAACGAGTAAACCCTCCAGTCGACTTGGCAAGGAGCGTAAGCTTGTGCGATTTCGAGCTGTGTCCGCGAGATAGAGCGTCACAGGATTAGGATCAGTTTCTCCTCCTGCGACGCAGCGAGAAAGTCGAAAGATGTTTACCTTAGAGGGGATTCCGACGAAGAAGCGACCGCAACTGTGAAAGGATGGGCTTCGTGCCATCTTCGCCACGTCCAAGCACGGATGAGGACATGTTGACCTGCTCTCCATCCATCTTTGATGGATTGTGACTGTATCATGGTTGTTCCGGACGAGAGATTTGCGAGAGAGACGAAGGTCGTCCGAGTTTTCAGAAATCGAATGACGATGTTGACAACGTAGAGCACAAGGCAGAAAATCGTGTATGGTTGAGCGGCGGTAGGAGCGTGGAGCTGTACTGCTATGAGGAAAGTGAGGAACCCGAGTACGTGAGAAACTGTTAAGGCCGTGCTCAACCGAGTACGCTTCAGTACTACAGACCAACTCTTGCGAAATGTTGTTGCTCACTCAGGAAGAACTGGTAGAACGTGTCTCGCACGATTCTGAGCGAAGAGATGAACATGATGACCCTGCGAATTCTCAGAATTTAGTCGACGCAGCGAACTAACGAGGAAGGAGAACTTACAAAGCTAGAATCGCGATCGTCCCCGACCTCTGAGTTGCCGAGTCCCAGTTCAGATTCCAGCCCATCTTCCGTAAGAAGAGGAGAGTGTGAAGCAAAGAAGCGAGAATTGCAAGTCGTCCCGCGACCCGATGTAGAAAGTTGACCTGTCGAAGCTTGATTAACCCGAGTCCCCGAAGAAAAGGATTAGAGAAAGACTGGAAACTCACCTTTTCGTACGAGGTCCCGATAAGTAAGGTAAGCGTGTTTTTCGTCGCCACGAGAAAAATTGCAGGGAGTTGAGCCAGTGCGATATAACCAGTCCTTTTCCAGTTCGTCGAGTGATCGTGGCAATGGTGGAAGAGGGAGAAGAGGACCATCGCTTGGTACGCGAAGCAGATAAGGATTTGACCGATTGAAAGGTGAGAGAGGAGGGAGAACGGTAGCGGAACAGAACGAAGCAGGTACATTGTCCGAAACGTACGAACCCTGAAAGCGAGGGTGTCAACCCATGTCTCCGTAAGAAGGCGCTACACAAGGCAGGCAATCGCTCACCTAGCGGTAACTGCACCAACGGGTTTGATCTCGCAACGGCGTTTTTCTCGAATCTCGATCTTGCTGTCATTATGATCCTCTTTCTCTGACTGTTCACCTTGGCCCTTGTCGAACGTCGATGGAGCCGCACCGTTCGATAACCGCCAACCCGATTTCTTCCCGCGCCCTTCAGAGAAGAAGTCGATCCAGCGAGGCAAGGTAGCGAGGAAGACGAGCAGCAGAGCGAAACCGATGAGGAGGTTGAAGTTCTTTGCGGAGGCGTCGTTCCCTGCGGAATGGGGCCTCGTTAGTCTACGGTGAGCTTCGATATCGGCTCGCGAGAAAAATTCGAAGATAGACTTACAGAACGCTGTCTCTTCGGCGGCTGCGCTTCCTACTCTAGGGCTACTCGCCGCCCTCCTCGAGAGAATTTGTTTGTCATCGGCGGCAACGACTTCCGAAGTCAGATTGACCGCCAACTGCACGACCGACGATTTCCTCAACCGTACGAAGTCCCTCGCCCCGACACCGTGTTTGATCCCGCCAGAGTATGAATGCGACATCTACGTTGATCCCTTGTTGACCGCTCTGCGTTCAGACGTGGAAACCGCCGTTCAAGGTTTGTTGACTCCTGCGATCGTTCCGAGAAATGTGTACCGCCAGCGGTGTCTAGGTCGGGAGGTATAGAGAGCGAGGAGTGTGACTGAACAGGCCTGAGGAGAATTCGCGTAGCTGGAGAACAACGGGAAGCAGCCGTCGATGTTGAGGAACGTGCAGACGGGAGGGGTTCAGACGTCGCGCGTACGAGGAACGATGTGCTGAATCTACCGTTACGATTGTGTGCAAACCATCGTCGTAGGCAAGAGGGTCGAGATTGGAGGTTGACGAGGAGGAGCGGGGAGGACGTTGTCGAATCCGATCGCATCAGAAAAGGTGCACGTGATGACTCGGAGTTCTACTCGAATTGCGAGGGCTGCTCCGAGCGTCTCTCAGCGAGACTCTAGTCGGCAGAGTCAAGACGAGAAGAAGCTTTGCATAGAAACAGAACAAAGTAAAGGAGAGAAGCAGAGCCGACAAAAAGGAGAGAAAAAAACGAATGAGTAAAGACAAGGTGTGGGAAAGAGGTCCGCACTGAAAAGAGAGTAGCTGAGGGAGAATGGTCGTAGTAGTTAGATGAAGTAGCGAGTCGAAAGCAATGGTAGACGAAAGGGAATAGGGGAAGGGGTAAACTAAATCAGAGTCGAGAGAGGG
This sequence comes from Sporobolomyces salmoneus, assembly GCF_050403485.1. NCBI lineage: Eukaryota > Fungi > Basidiomycota > Microbotryomycetes > Sporidiobolales > Sporidiobolaceae > Sporobolomyces > Sporobolomyces salmoneus. The sequence goes on from NW_027481091.1 coordinate 72,213, forward strand.
TGGGAGACAAAATCGCAAGGCGAGAGGTATAATAAGTAGTCTAGCAGCATCCTCCTCCAGATTGTTGGTTGACAGCGGAACCTTTGCCGAGTTCGACGGCGGGTTTGCTACCAGTAGGTTGAGTCGTTGCCGTGCTACAGATGTAAATTCGTGAAAGTCAGTCTCCTGAAGCTGATCGCGCGTGGAAGAGGGGACTGACCGATCCTTGATTTGCTTCGCCATGGTCAAGAAAGCCTGTTCGACGTTCGTCGCGTTCTTTGCCGAAGTTTCAAGCATGGAAACACCAATTTGATCGGCAAACTCCTTCGCGACGTTGTATTCGACCACCTTCTTTGATGTCAAATCCGACTTGTTACCGACGAGAAGCTTGTTAACTCCTTCGCAAGCGTATCGATCGATTTCTTGCAACCATTGTTTGACGTTTGAGAAAGTATCGGCATCCGTTACGTCGTATACGACGATGATTCCGTGTGCTCCTCGGTAGTAGGAAGAAGTGATGGTTCGGAATCGTTCTTGTCCTGCGGTGTCCCACTACGCAGAGAGTCAGAAACGAAGTCAGTTGGCGATTTGCGAATCTCTCTCAAGTCAAGGGGAAGAAACTCACGATTTGTAGCTTAACGGTCTTTCCCTCGAGTTCAATAGTTCTGATCTTGAAGTCGACTCCGATCGTCGAGATGTAGGATTCCGTGTAGGTGTCATCGGCGAATCGAAGCAAGAGACAGGATTTACCGACTCCGGAATCACCGATCAAGAGGAGTTCTGTATAGCCGGAGGTATGGTCAGCTCAAGTTGCTTGCTGGTAGGGGGAGGGAGGGGACCGGAATTGATGAGGGGCTTGTGGGAGATGGAGATGACGGGGGAGTGCAGAGAGAGGAGTCGAGCGGGTAGAACGCGGGATAGAATGGGACTCACTGAAGAGGAGATCGTATTCTTGCTGCATAATGTGTTATAGGAGAGGGAGAGAGGGAGAGCTGATGAAGAGGAACGCAATCAGTAAGCGAGAAGGGGAAGCGAATTGACAAGGCCAAGGGAGCTGTTCGTCAGTCTAGGATAGCGAATGTGCGTAGGATAGAAGTACTACTGACCGAGAACGACGAGCGTGTGAGAAGTTGAGAGAAGGGAGCGAACGCGAGCTGTTTCTCACTTCCTCTCTTCACTGTCCCAACACGCCTATCCGCTGAACTGAACAGATGAGCACATCGGATGCGCAAGCGGAAGACGTCTTCACCCCATCGTCTCAACGATTAGTCGCGGCACACCTTCGATTCGTTCAACTATCTCGGGAGAAGAAGCTTCGCAACTACGAGCTCCAAGCGACACGAAGAGCGCAGGAGAACATCGTAGCGTGGAATACGTTCGAATCGGGTCAGGACAAGCGAGCACGATTGGAGGAGCGTCTTGAGGAGGTCAAACGAGAATTGCAGATTCAAAGGAGCAAACGAGCTATCGCTCAGGGCTCGATATGGGCGTGAGTTCATACAGTGTCAAGATATGGTCAATTCGAAGAGAAGCGCTGATCAGACCGGTCCATGAGAGCAGACTTGACCACTCGCTTCTCGTGAATTCTCACCTTCAATCAGTTCGAGATCCTCCTCTGCCTTCTCGACACGCGTACGTATTATCCCGACCGACGCCAGATCTTGAGAGTGATCAGATGATGCTGACTCCCCGCTCGACCCTCTGTTCAGCCTGTTGCAAAAGGAAATCGTCGAAAGAGACCAACTCTCCTTCCGTCTCCTCGCGATCCAACAAGATCTCGCCAAAGTCGACGACTTAAAACTTCAGTCCCGGGTAGACCTCCTCTCCACAACTCGTCAGAACGCCGACATCGTCGAGAAGCTGCGAAAACGCTATCGACCTTCGAGCAAAATCGTGCAATCTGCTACTGGTTCTCTCGCATCTCAACGCTTCAAGTGAGTTGCGCGAGTCGTTCTGTACTCTCTCTCGCGTAATGTACGCCTTGGTCTTGCAGGATAGCTGAATTGCTTGTCGCGTCGTGTGAACAGATTGGAAGACGAAATTCTGCTCCTCCAAACTCGGTTATCGATCATCTCTCCCGTACTCCAAGCCCTCATCTCCGAATCCTCGCTCCCTTATTTCTCACCGAATCCTTCCTCTCCTGAAGCTCTCCGAGCTCAGCTTGATCGTTCGTCTTCGAATGCCAACCTCGCAGTGGAGGAGGACAAGATGGATACCGAGAAAGAGACAGACAATAGCAACGAGAGATGGATGGGATTGATGCTGCTTGCCGGAGAAGATTGGAACGCGGAATGGGATCCGCTCGTCGAGGGCAAAGGAATGGAGCTCGGGGTCGTGTCAGAGGTGCAATGAACGAGTGAGGCACGGGCCGGGACGGCGCTCGAGCGTAACAAGAGACGGACGAAGTTCCAGGAGGTGAGGATCACGAGCTCATCCACGGCGCCTCCTGTCGACTCGTTGGAGGAGCAGAAAAAGAGGCAGAGGCTCGCAACTGACAGGTAAGTTTCGCTTTCTTCCTCTCCGACCGTATTGTCCTGACATCCTTCTTTGCCGTTCAAGGTCGGTGCTAGATGGGGGCGGGCGTAATACGAATGAGACGAACTGCGACGGACGCGATGAATAACCCACATCTCTCCTGAACTCGGACGGATTTGTCCGTCTCTCGTCATTCGATCTCCGAAATCCTGGATTATGATCGATTATGTCCGCCTTTCGGTTCCGAAGTTCGTGGCAGGGTCCCCTTGTTCGCGAGGAACACGGGACCGTGCGTTCGATCGTCGTGGGGTTCCCTTTCTCCATCTTTCGCCCTTTCACTCTCTCTTCCTCTTCCACTATCTCTTCGCCCTTCCTCTCGATCCGAAACGGGGAGTTCGATCGACCTCCACTCGCGCTAAAGGACCAATCGACTCACACCTACCTCTCCCTTCTTCTCGGTGTTCAAACACGCGCCTCTTTCCTTCTAACCCTCTGCAATCTACTTCCTTCGAAACTGTTCCGTCCCACATTGCGATTCGGCGAGCCCTGCTTCGGAACTCCCGTCACTCGACTCTCCCTCCTTCTAACGTTCTTCACTCGACCTCGACGGACGACGACAAGCGTTTGCAACACGATCCGCTATGGGCTGCTCTCAATCGATCGATCTCGAACAACGCCAACAACAACTCGTACACAAGCGGATAGAGGAAGAGTTGAAGCGAGCGCGGAACGAAGAGAGTCGGACGAGTAAGATGTTGCTATTGGGGGCGGGAGAATCTGGGAAATCGACGCTCTTAAAGCAATTGAGGCTTCTGTAAGTGACCGAAACTGTGCTCTGGGTGAGCATGGAATTGACAAAAGTCTGTGCAGATATTCGAATCCTTATTCGGCGATCGAGAGAGAAGCGTATCGGGAAGTCGTCTACGCAAACACGCTCCAATCCATGCAGGTGAGTGCAACATTCTCTATCCTCTACTCAAGAATACCTCGAGAAGAGACCCGAAATTCATGAGAATCGTGCACGAACAGGCTGTTTTGACGGGCTTCGCGATAACTTCGATACCTCTCCCTCCCGAGCTAGAGTCGGACGCAGAGTTCATTGCCGAATATCCAGCTGAAGAAACGGTCGAACCGGGCACAGGGAATTTGGAACCGAGAGTGCGAGAATCGATCATGAGACTGTGGAGCGACAAATCGACAAAAGACGTCGTTTCGCTAAGCGCACGGTTTCAGCTCAACGATTCAGCTCGATAGTACGTTCTCGAAGCTTGAACGTCACTCACTGAAGTAAAACTGATCGAGCACGCTTTTTTCGCTCAGCTTTTTCGACAACATGGATCGAATCGGTTCATCGGGTTATCTACCGAACGAACACGATATTCTGCGTACTCGAGTACGATCAACGGGTATCGTCGAGGAGACTTTCAACGTCAAAGGACAAACCCTGAGAGTCTTTGACGTCGGAGGCCAGCGAAGCGAACGCAAGAAATGGTGAGCGCTTCGACTAGTATTCCCTCTTGGTATGTTTGCGAGTGCTGACGACGTATCTCCAGGATTCATTGTTTCGAATCGGTTGACATCCTGATCTTCGTTGTCGCGATTTCCGAGTACGACCAAACTCTCTATGAAGACGAGTCGGTCAATCGATTGTCGGAAGCTACAATGCTGTTCGAGAGTCTCGCGGGCAGTCGATGGTTCGAACGGTCTAGCTTTGTCTTGTTGTGCGTCGGTCTCCTTATCTGACAGCATGAGTTCCGCCTAACAGGCTCGTCGATGCAGGTTGAACAAATGTGACATATTCGAGGAAAAGTTACAGCGAAATCCTTCATCGCTTCGTCGCTGCTATCCCGACTATTCCGGAAAAGATGGAGACGTAGCTTCAGCGTGTGCTTTCATGAAGGCAAAGTTTGTCGCGCTCAATCCGAAGAAGGATCGCGCGTTCTACGTGCATGTCACAACGGCGAGGACTGCTTTCTTTCTCCTATTTTCGCTCATCGCTCATCGAATCTTCTCTTGTATCAGGCTACCGATTCGACGCAAGTACGAGTCGTGATTGGTGCATTGATGGACACGCTTCTGAACCGACTTCTCTCCGAAGTTGGTTTGATGTAGCTTGGAGCTGAGCTCGCGAGCGTCTGCTGTTTTCCTTTGTTCTTTGATCATCTCGCTTTGCGAATAATCTATTACATCTCCGATCCCCCGCGGTCTCTGGACGGAGAGAAGAATGCGGATCGTGTCAAATAGGAGAGATAGGGGAAAGTGAGAAAGCAAGCCAAGCATCCGCGTTCTGATTTTCGCACGAGGTGAAGTCTTGTTGCGAACGAGGCGAACCCGCACAGGTCGAGTGAGGCGCCGACGAACGCAAAGCGGCCGACTCGTCCTCGACTGCTCGTCGGTGCGATGTAAAAGATCGATTCCTTCAAGAAAGCGGGACTCTTGGACACTGCGACGATTTCTCGTCTCGGTCTCTCGGATTCGGGTTCGAAGCAGATAGAGGACGTGACGATATATTCCCTTACAGTTCAGTGCAAAAGAGAGACAACGAAAGACGGAAGACAACAAGACGAGAGGGGAAGATAAGCAGATTGGAGCGAGACTTTTTAGACAGATTCCTTGGTATCTTCGATTTGTTCAACGGAGCCGGCAGGCTTGAGGTATTGTGGGTTCTTCGACGACTCGAGTTGATGTTCCCGTTTGAGCTCGGCCATGACGACCTTGTTTGCGGTCCAAACGTTCTTTTGCGCGAAGAGTCGATCCATCTCCTCGAGCGGGATGTTGCGAGTTTCGGGGAGGAGGAACACGATGTAAGGTACCGAGAGGACTTGCATCGTCGCGAAGAAGAGGTAGACTCCGTATCCTCGGTTTCCCATTCGGAGGAACATCGTAGGAGTCGCTCGAGAGATGACAAAGTTCCCTACAGAGCGAGACGAGACTGGGTCAGCTCGAGTAGATTAAAGAGAGTGAAGGAGAGTTGACTCACAAAGCCAGTTGGAAGAAGCGGCGAAACATTGAGTGACTTGACGAACCGCTCCCGGGAAAGCTTCAGAGTTGACGACCCAGGGTGTACCGTTCCACGAAACGGCGTAGAATGCGGTCCAGAGATAGAAGAAGAACATGGCGGCGATTCCACCGGGAGGGAGATCTCCAGTTGCGACGGCCGGAACGTCTCCTGCGGCGAGGTATCCTCCGATAATGTACATTGAGATCGCTCCTCCTACCGATCCAACCAAGAGCTACGTCCAGTGGAAGGGAGAGAGTCAATTAGAAGCTCGCAAGTAGAAAGAGAGGAAGGAAAGGCTCACGATTCCACGACGACCAAAGTGATCAATGACGAAGAAGCACCAAACGAGAGCGAGAACAGTCTTGATCACTCCGAAGATACCGGTAGTCAAAAGACCAGCAGACGATCCAGCGACTCCGATCGAACGGAAGAACGTAGGAGAGTAGTAATTGATCGCGTTAATTCTGCGTCGAGCGAGGAAGAGTCAGCACCGGGCGACGAAAGATAGCGAAGACTAGTGAACTCACCCAGTACCGTTTTGCCAAATGAAGAGAGAAGTCGTAATGAGCATGCGACGGAACAAGAACCCTTTTCCGAAAACTTGACGGAACGGCGCCCAGAATCCAGTTCCGACAGCAGTTCGATCGTGTTCGACTTGAACGTCAATCTCGTTCATCTCGTTGATCAAGTAGGGTTCTTGAGGCGAGAGGTTTCGAATGAAGCAGAGATTCTTGACGGCTTCGTCCCTTCGGTTCCTCGTGATCAACCATCGAGGCGATTCTTTGATGAAGAAAGGGATACCAGCGAGGAACATTCCCCCGGGAATGAGTTGAACGGCGAAAGGAATCAACCATTGTTTGCGAGACGAAGGGATGTGTTGAGTGACACCTAGCGACGGAGAGAGCGTCAGTTCTGAAGACTGGAGACGAGAGAGTGAGTCTGAGCTCACCGTAGTTGATCCAGAATCCAACGAGACCTCCGATTTGCCAACCAATTTCGTACATTCCGACGAGTTGACCTCGGATCGCAGGGGGAGAAATTTCAGAAATGTAGAGAGGAGTCAAGTTCGAGGCGGCTCCGATTCCCAATCCAGCGACGATTCGACCTCCGTAGATCGGTCCGAGTCCTCGAGCACCATCAGCCGCGAGCATCTACGGCGAATAGC
>NW_027481090.1:0-78425 GCF_050403485.1 Sporobolomyces salmoneus
ACGTTCGGCAGCGGCTTCATCTTCGGCCTTGTACTTCTCGGCTTCAGAGACCATGCGTTCAATCTCTTCCTTCGAGAGACGTCCCTTGTCGTTCGTGATGGTGATCTTCGACGATTTACCTATTGACGAGTGAGAGAGCGCGAGGAGGGAGGAGTCAGTCACGGAGCTGAGAAACAAAGAGAGAGAGAGAAAACAAGAATGAAATCGAACGTACCAGTAGTCTTGTCAGCGGCAGAGACGTTGAGGATACCGTTCGCGTCGATGTCGAAGGTGACTTCGATTTGAGGAACTCCTCGGGGAGCGGGAGGGATTCCAGAGAGTTCGAACTTTCCGAGGAGGTTGTTGTCCTTGGTGCGAGCACGTTCTCCCTCGAAGACTTGGATGAGGACACCGGGTTGGTTGTCTGCGTAGGTCGAGAAGGTTTCCGACTTCTTGGTGGGGACGGTGGTGTTGCGAGGAATGAGCTTGGTCATGACTCCTCCAGCGGTTTCGATACCGGTCGAGAGAGGAGCAACGTCGAGGAGGAGGAGATCTTGCGTCTTTTCCGAAGTGTCACCAGTCAAGATGGCGGCTTGGACAGCGGCACCGTAAGCGACGGCTTCATCGGGGTTGATCGACTTGTTGGGTTCCTTTCCTCCGAAGAAGTCGGAAACGAGCTTTTGAACACGGGGGATACGGGTCGAACCTCCGACGAGGACGATCTCGTGAACGGATTGCTTGTCGATCTTCGAGTCGCGGAGGACCTTTTCGACGGGTTCCATCGTTCCACGGAAGAGATCTTGGCAGAGTTCTTCGAAACGGGCACGGGTGATCGAGGTGTAGAAGTCGACTCCTTCGAAGAGAGAGTCGATTTCGATGGTGGTTTGAGCAGCCGAGGAGAGGGTTCGCTTAGCACGTTCGCAAGCGGTGCGGAGACGACGGAGAGCACGAGCGTTCGAGGTGAGGTCCTTCTTGTTCTTGCGCTTGAATTCGGCGGCGAAGTGGGTAACGAGACTAACGAGGAGAACGAGAGAAGAGTCAGAATTCAATCGAGAATGAGCGAAACAAAGGGATAGAAAGAGACTAACCGGTTGTCGAAGTCCTCTCCTCCCAAGTGGGTGTCACCGGCGGTAGCCTTGACTTCGAAGATACCCTCCTCGATGGTAAGAAGCGAGACATCGAAGGTTCCTCCTCCGAGATCGAAGATGAGAACGTTCTTCTCTCCCTCGGTCTTCTTGTCGAGTCCGTAAGCGATGGCGGCGGCGGTAGGTTCGTTGATGATACGGAGAACGTTGAGTCCAGAGATGACACCAGCATCCTTGGTAGCTTGACGTTGGGAGTCGTTGAAGTAGGCGGGGACGGTAACGACGGCGTTCGAGACGGTAGTTCCGAGGTAGGCTTCAGCGGTTTCCTTCATCTTGAGGAGGATCATCGAGGAGATTTCTTCAGGGGTGAACTCCTTGGTCTCTCCCTTGTATTGAACTTGGATGATGGGCTTCGTCGCCTTGTCGATAACCTTGAAAGGCCAGTGCTTCATGTCCGATTGAACCTCGGCGTCAGCGAATTTGCGACCGATGAGACGCTTGGCATCGAAGACGGTGCTGGAGAAAGGAAAGGGGAAGAGTCAGTTTCGAGGATTCGAGAGAGGTTGAGAGGAGAAAGTCACTCACTTGTGAGGGTTCATAGCGACTTGGTTCTTGGCGGCATCACCGATGAGACGTTCAGTGTCGCTGTTAGATTCGGGAGGGAGCGAGGTCAGTAAAGTGCTCGGAAACGTCAACGAGAATAGAAGTGAGGTAAAACTAACGTGAAAGCGACGTAAGAAGGGGTGGTTCGGTTTCCTTGGTCCTATTGGCATCGAATGAGAGTCGTCAGCATCGAAGGAGGGAGGTTTCGCCACAGAGAAAGGGAGAAAGGAAATTCACGTTGGCGATGATCTCAACACGATCATTTTGCCAGACACCGACACAGGAGTAGGTGGTTCCGAGATCGATTCTATAACGCACGAAGGAGAGTTGAGAGTCAGCTACTGCATGCAGAGAGGGATGGCGGAGTGATGATGATGAGATGAAATCACTCACCCGACAGCTTTTCCAGCAGACATTGTTACTTGTTCTAGTAGGTGGGTAGTGGGCTGTGAGAGATAAAGGTTGTGCGTTCGACTACTTTTGAGTGAGTCTGTTGGTGAAAGGAAGAAGAGAGAAAGAGAAAAGAGAGGAGAAGAGGAGGAGGGATGGCGTCGAACTTTCTAGAAGGAAATTCCCTCGTTTTCGACGTCGTTTTCGCTCTTCTCGTTGCGAGAACGTTCTCGCAGGTTCCTTCTCTTCCCTCCCCTTCCCTTTCCCTCTCTCTCTCTTTCTCTCTCCTTTTCCCGGCAGGAGAGGAAGAAACCCTGAAATTAACACAAATTCAAAAGAACGAAGATTACGAGGGAGTTGCGAAAACGGTGAAGCACAACGACAAAAGCCTATCAACAAAGTGAGAAGTACAGAGTGTGTAGTAGAGAGGCAGCAACAAGGTAGAGAAGCGTGAAGCTAGAGTACAGAACGATACTGACGGAAAATTCGAACCGAAGAAGTTTCACTTTTTGCTGGATTCCGCCTCCTCGCGCTGGCGTTCCTGGAAAAGCTTGAGCGCCTCGTCCTTTGCTTCTTGTTTTTCCGCGCGCGACAACCTGGCCCCATTTCGTTGCGTTTCCCGTTTCAATCGGCTCAATTCACAAACTCTTCCCGGAGTCGATCTGAAGAACTTCGGATTTTCGTATCCGTAGTAATCCGAGGGTGTGAAAGTTTCTACCGTTGCTGTGACTTGAGAGTTCGTGCTCGAGGCAGCGGAAGGTGGAGGAACAAGGACTGAGGTCGGAATTGTAGAAGCTTGGAGGATTGACGAGAGCCGGAGGTCTGAAACACGTTTGAACCCGTACATCTACAGCCAAAGTGTCAGATTCGCGTAGATGACAGGAGATGCAGAGTAAGTGGCGACTCACGTTAAACTGCCGTACCATAGAACCAAAGTTGTTCCAAGTGAAGTATTGATTGAGGATTGTCAAAAGACCTGGTTTTTCGTGTGCGACTAAGACGCTTGTACCCTGTCAAGCACCCTCAACTTCAGTTGAGCTCGGGGTAAGTGCGAATACGGGAGAGTATTGCTCACAGTTGGGTCCCAGAAGATCCAGGGGAAGTGTTCTTGACGATCGAGAATGTGACTGAGTTTCTCGATGAACGGCTGCTCAGAGAAGAAGGGGCACGTGCTTGGTGAGCAACGTAGTTCAATACAAAACAGACAGGCGACTGTTCTTCACTCACCGTTACTCGTTCAGCTGCGGATCCTGGAAGATTTCCAACGGGAGGGGAAAATGCTGGGTCTAGCAGTCCTCCGTCAGAATTCATCGCTCGAGGTTGTCGTTGGTAAGACTGTTGTTGTTGCAGAGGTGGTAGAGGCGGTAGGGGTCCACCGTAGACTCCAGTTCCCGATCCGAATGAAGCAAACGATGCGTCTCCTCCTGAACGCGAAGAAACGGTTTGATGAGGACGAGGAGCAGCGAGGGGGACGAGCGCGTAGCCGTATGCCGAGGGAGGGAGGGGTGCAGTAGCGGGAACGTAAACGGTGTGCTGCAGTAAGCAAGGAAGATCGAACGTCAGTTCTGAGAACCTGCGAGATCGGAAGAAAGGTCTCTCGCCTCCGTAATAGCAGATCCAGCGTCACCTCCATCATGTTGTGCGAGTTGAGTATCCGTCGAATGAGGTAGACCAATGGCTATCTCTCCCAGAACGAAACGAAGTAAGTTTCAAATGAAAACGGGTTCGCTTTGAGAACATTCCACTCACTCACGACGAGGGGGACCAAATCTTCTGCACGAGGTCTCTCCTGTAACGTCCCAAACAAATCCCCTTGAACGGATGGACCCGCTTGTGGATCAGGGGTGGTAGCCCGCGATTCAACAACGCCAACCCAAGACTCCGATCCGGCGTGCTCTTGAGCTTGTGCCATAACGAGGTCATGTCGTGAATTGAGGAAGTCCGAGAAGTTCCAATCCTCATGGGTGAGTGCTGTATAGAGACAGATTCATCAGTTCATTGAGGAGGCGGTGTCGAGGATCGGGTTAACGTCAAAGTAGTAACGCTAACTCACGAGGAGAGGTAGAACCAGAGACACCTCGAGCGATGTCACTGTTCTCCATCCCGCGAGGTGCTGCTTGTGGAGGTGAAGGGCGAGAAGGAGAGAAGTTCGAACGGAGCTGGAGGTGTCGCAAGATGCGTTTACATACTGAGATTTGGTAGGCTAGATCCTGACTCTTCGACTCCAAGTAATATGCACGGTCATTTGAGTCTGACTCTCTGCGAAACTTCGGGAAAAGTGGCATAGCTCATCGATATCGGGTTTTTGTAACTCGTTTTGTGTAGCAGCCCTCGCATCGTGAGAAGACGCAGATTCACCCAGAGTCCAGTGATCGAGATCCGTCTTGAACGGTAGATCTCGGCGGACGGAAGTTCGGTCTGGGACCGCAGAATCATAGAGAAGTGAGGAAAACCGAGAATTGTTCCAGCCACCAACAAAACAACCTCGAGATTGTAAGGGAGAAAGGAGAGAGGCCGAGTATGAGATGCATGCTACGAGGAGAGCGTGTGAGCGAAAAGAAAGGACCTTGTCGAAGTGGAAAGGGGTTGTACAGAGAAGGGACGTCGTATGCTGCTTATAGGACTCGAGATGGAGCTGCGAATGGGGAAGAGTCCAAACGAAGGAGGCAGGCGAAGGTCGCGGAAGACGGAGCGGAGTGTGGAGAAGAGAATAGCCAGATTCTTTCTCGCGTCGAGAGCGAGAGGTCGGTTTAAGCCGAGTCCTTCGTTCTCGGCGGCGGGGGGCTCCGTGGACTTCGAGGACGTCGACGGATGGGAGGAGAGGTAGAATGTTGCCGAGTTGAATTCACCGATCCAGTTCCAGCTCCTCGAGTCACTTCCTGTTCTTACGCGCCAATTTCCGTAACTCCTTCTTCACCAACTTTTGCTTCCTGAACTCTTTCTTCTCCGTCTCCTTCTGCTCAATGAGTAGTCTCTCCAACTCTTTGCTCACCAACTCTTTCCTCTCGCTCTCTTTCCTCGCCAGCATTTCCCGCTCATTCTCCATCTTTCGCCGTTCCATCACTTCCTTCCTCTCCTTCTTCTCGATCTCTTGTCTCTCTTTCTCCATGAGTCTCTCTACTTCCTCCCTCATCACTTCTTTCCTTAACACCTCTTTTCTCTCCAACGCTTCCCTCTCCAACAATTTCCTCTCCAGCTCTCTCCTCTGCCTCTCCCTTTCCATCTCCATTTCTCTTTCCATCTTGTGCCACTCCGTCTCTTTCCTCGCTTCATCTTTCTTCTTCTTGTCTTCAAGTTTCTTCGTCTTCGCTTCACCTTTCTTCTTCTTCTTCAACAGTTTCTCCAACTCCTCAGTCACCAACTCTTCCCTCTGGATCTCTTTCTCCTCTGCACATTCATCTGGATCTCTGCCGTCCATTGCTCGAGCTCAAATGTGCTGAGAGACCGCAAAAGTTCCTCCTCAGCGTGGGAATCGAGCGGAAGTTGACGAATCGAGATCTTCTCGGGGGGAAGGAGGGAGAGAAAGAATCGCCATTCGAAGGGTTCGTTGCCGAGGCAGTCTCGAGAAGCGATCGAGTGGAGGTTGACGAGGTGAGTCCGGGCGTTGTCGACAGTGGAGAACGTTCGAAAACAGAGCGGACAAAGCCCTTAGAAACGGAAAGAAAGAAGGAATCAGTTTCGAGCGATTGTCAAAGAAATAGATGTGCCGGATCTCACAATCTTCCTCACCGATGCCGCGTTCTCGCCTCTCTGGAAGGTAAGAAAGATCAATTCTTTGCGTTTCTCGAAAGAAAAGATCGAGCGAAAAGTATCCAGCTTACTCGTTTCCGCTGCTCGCAGACTCGCACAAGACAATGTAATGAAAAGGACTGTTCGTGGTTTCCCGTTGTAGGGAAGGACTCTTGTGGCACCCCAGCTCAAATTCCTTCCCTCGTTTCCGAAATCTCCGAATTCGATTGAGATCTTAACACGACCTGGCGATGCGTCGTCGATCTCTTGCAGCGAGAAGGGCTCGTGACCTTCAATCTCTTGTCTTCTCATCGATCCCAGCCGTTTGTGGCGTTGAAGACAGAGTTCTGCCAGCAAAAAAATCGCGGTCAGTCTTCCGCCTCTTGTGTCACAAGAGAGATCGAGACGAACCTTTCCACTTCTCGAGTCGATCTAGTGCATCCGCTTGTCCACTCTTCTTCGGTACCCAATACTTTCCATTTCTCTTCAACCACTGCCAAACCTTGTAAACCGCCGTCCCACGAGCCTCGTCTTCCTGCATTCCGATCCTCTCCAGCATTCGTCCGAAAGTCGTTTCCTCGTTACTCTTTCCGATAAAACCCATCTGAATCCCCTCAAAGAAACGTTTCAGTCGTTGAGCGTCGATTTGAGAGTTGTCGCTCTGAGTGGGGTTCGCGTCGGAGGAGTTCTCGTCGGAGGAGTGATCGTCGTTGAGCTGTGTCGCAAAGAGGGAATAGAGGAGGAGGAGAGCGGACTGCGTGAGGGTTCCGCTGAAATGAGCAAATTTCAAGTGACGGGTGGTCGCGACGAGAACGTCGTAACCCCAGTAACTCGATTCGTGCAACGGAGCCTCGTGACAAGGACAGCCGGACTCGTCTGGGAGTCCCATGATTGCATGGGCCGCCTCGGAGCTTGCGAAGACGGTCTTGATGAAGATTCGGTAGTGGTGAGCGAGGAGTTGAAAGGCGACTACGAAAGTTCGACCGAGTCAGTCGGTGAGGACCCAGAACAGTGACAAGAGAAGCAGCAGCTCACCTTTGTGAAGGCGAGCGGAGACCTCGAGAAGTTCCGGCGAAGGGGAGATCGTCACTCCTTTAGGAGGGATTCGAAGGTTGAGGAGTACATGAGCAGCGCGAATCGATCCTCCAGCGCAGTGCTTCAAGAACGCTTCCTATGAGGTCGTTCAGATTGAGGGAGAGTGTGAGTGATAGGAGTCGAGATTGTGGGAGAGGAGAAACTGCTGACGAGGATGAGGAACTCCTCTCCCGACACCAATCCTCTCTTCCTCAACTCGTCGCCGTATACCCTGACCATGCGCTCTGTCGGACCTCTACCATTCGCCTCCGGCTCGTGAAGCCCCGCCGTTGCGCCAGGGAGTGCGCACTGCAGGAGGAGGACCTGTTTCACCTGGAAGATTCCACCGTCGGTTCTCGTCGATTGAGACGCAATGGTCACACGTAGTTGCTCGAAGACAGGGTCCAAGTCGTCGAGATCGTCGAAGAGCGACGTATCAACCTCGTTGACGAACGCGGGAGGAGGAATTCGAGAGTTCGCTACTCCTTCAATCTCCTGTTCAGGCGGGATGGTCAGTTAGTTGGCCTACAAGATGACAAGTTCAGGCGGTGGAGGTACGTACCGTCGATTCGCCTTTAGACTCGCCCCTCCAGCGTCTCGTGATCAACAAGTTAACCAATTGTCTCCTTTCCTCCATTTTCCCCTCGTCCTCTATGATCTTCAATCCCTTTCGCCTCCTCGAACATACCGAAATCATCTCCAAAGCCGCCACTACCTCTGAGCTCAACGGAGCAAACAGCGGCTTCCCATCCTCTCCTTCGTTCAAACCCCCAAACGCTCTCTTCATCCATCTCCCCAACGAGCCCGGCTCCGTCAACTCAAGTTCATCCTTGCCCAACCCTGCGACAACTCTTTCGAAATGAGCGAGTCGGGTCAATCCGGGATCATCGCCGAAACTCCAGAAGAATCCATGAACCAATCGGGTCTTTTCCAGTTCAGCAAAAAACCTCGTTTTGATCGTATCGAGTGTCGGTTGCTCCTCGAAATCTCCTCCCCCATTCTTCCTTCGCTTCTTATCTCTTCTCTTCTCGCCTTCCTCGCCGTCACCCTTTCGCTTCACCCTTCTCTTCTCCCCGCCCGCAATCTCAACGACGATTTCCCGACCCTCTGTTTCCTTTCCGCCTCTCTCGTCTGATGTCCACTCAAGCAGTTCCTGATTTGCCTCAAACTTCTCGTTCTCGACCTCCAATTCTTGCTCGGTGAGCAATTTTCGTGTAATTCGCTCTATCTCCTCCAACTCTGTTAACATCTCAAGATCGTTTTCTTCCTCGCGCAGAGCATGACTGAATGCGAAGGAGTTGTCTTCGGGAGGATAATCGACGTGAGCGGCGTCGGCAGAATCGTAAGCGGGATACAATTGAGGATCCCAGTCGAAACTGAGGGAATGAAATGGGTCCGGGATCGAAGTGTGAGGGGGCAAGTAGGAAAGATCTTGACTGTAGGGTAGAGGTAGCACAGGAGGTTGGAGGAGGAGGGGGTGATCGGGATCGTAATGCGGCGCTTGCGAGGCGGAAGAGAGAGTATTCGCAGGATGAGCGTCGAAGAAAGGGAGAGTGTTTAGGGAAGGGGAATCGGGGAGAGTGAGGTAATGGGTTGTTGAAGAGGGGAGAGAAGGGAAAGGTGTCGAGGAGCTCAAGCTTGGATCAAACGGCCGGACTTGAGGGGTTTCGACGGGGAATGAGGTGGTAAGGGAGTCGAGAGTCGGGGGTTGCTGATCTTCAGGCGTGTTGTAAAGAGCTTGGTAGGCGTGGTTGAGCGGTAAGGAAGGGAGAGCGAGAGGAGGAGGTGAAAAGGGTAGCGGGAGCGTGATTCCCGCTGGTGCTCGGGGATCCTCCGGAAACTCTTGGTTCCATAATGCTATCATAGGTTTCGTTGATGGTCGTCAGTAATCCCTCCACTGTTTTCACCCGCTTCCGGTGATTGCGAGAGAGGAAAAGTACGAAGTTGCGAATCGAGAGACTCACCTTCGAGCTCGTGATCTGTGAGTATGTCCATGTCGTTCAGACAGTGCTCCATGGTCACTTCACCTCTCTTGCGTTCCTACCTCCCGGCTAGTCAGACAGAATGGTTGTTTGTAAGTCGCAAGGATTGGACGGAGTTGGGGCTTTGCGACGGGAATTGTTCCGTTGAGCGAGACTCCAGACTGATCGGATCAACAGCTAGTACGCGAGGATATCTGAGCGATTCGCAAGGCGATGTCTAGAGGAGGGGAAAAGGAATGAGATCGAAGGGCGGGATGGTCGAAAATGAGTCGGAAACCGAGTCGTATATCTGAAAGTTGTCGCAGCAATGCTCGATGAGTATCAGAGTGTGGTGTGTCTCGACAGATGCGCTGTGTCGGGCAGAGGAGAGGGTATCGCTTGAGATTGCGCGGGTCTTCTTCGAGGAAATCGCAAGAGCATTGCCCCAGGCTCGCGTACTCAGAGCTTTGTACATGAGACTGGATTTATCATTGCTCGCTAGGACTCTGTCCCTGTACTTGAACATGTACTCTCGACTCGATGACATCTCGACTTTACAAAGAATTCCACTTGGTAGTTTCCAATCGCTTTCCTTCGTGAAGTTAATGGCGAGTGAATTGGCGGTCGATGAGGCTGATACGACGAAATCTCCGAGCGTCAGAGGCTCGGAAGAATTTCGCAAAGAGCTCGGATCCGGTGGCGAGTTTGAGGGAAATCGCAATGTTCTCTCGGCGGTGGTCGTGCTCCGGTGCAGCATGCAAACCTCTATCAGTCGAATGAGTGTCTTTTGTGACTAAAAAAAGCCCCGCGACAGTGCGCATAGAGCCTTCATTCGTTCCGGTCCTTTCGCTAGGACCTCTCTGTTCCTCGCGCGATCAAAGCGCCGTCGGGTGTCACCTCTTGATTGGACTCGTTACTGTCTCTCCTGACTAGTTCTGTCGAGACTGCCGGGCGCTGGACACATTCCGCGGGGGTCACAGCTCAACCTCCGTCATCTCTTCCGCTGAACACTCTCCATCCTGTTCTATGGAACCTTTTCCATCTCGAACTTTCTCGCAAGTTCGTTCTCACTCCACCATGTCTGTTGCCTCTGTTTCTCCAGCAACTACCCTGCTGCCCGTCTTTGCTCTGCAAAACCTGCTGCTCAGCGTCTTGTCATTTCTGCCTCTTTCACTGTTGCAGACTACTCTGAGGCTCTTCGCTGCTGCTGCTTTGGACCTATACACCCGAGAACTATACAGTCAACTCAGCTCAACACTCTGCTGTTTCAGGAGACCAGGACAGTCTCGCCTCTCCAAAGATAACTGCAAACAACCGCCGTAAAGTTTCCGAGTTTCAGAGGATCTAAAATTGTCCTTGAACCCTCTTGCTGTCTGCTGTTAACCTCTTGTGCGCACTCTGACAGAGTGTGCTGCTAAGGTATTTAAGTCTGGAACGGACAACAGCCAAAGATGGGATCTGTAAGTGCGCAGAGTGTTCAATCCTCTTTTGCATGTCAACTGCCTCTGCTGCTTCCATTACCCTGATTCCAATGTCCAAGGACTATGACCTGTGTTGTGCCCAAGGCGTCAGCGGCTCTTCACCCCAACAGTTGATCAATGTTCCGAGAACGACACTTTGCGACAAGGATTGACATGTTTTGTCCCGTTATTGCCTCCTGTCCTCCTCTGCCTCTTGCTCTCAGGCTACCGTTCCACCCTTTAATCTATATCCTCTGACCTTGCTAGTACTGGTGCAAAGCAAGGGTTAGGGGACTGAGTGAGGGGGTTTGAAAGTAAGGGAGGTTCGCATTGAGCTTGAACACTCACATCCACCAGTTCTCAGCTCCTCTATGTCTAACATCAGCTTACCCTCTTGTCTCTGCCTCAAGACGTTCACACACACATGGCCAATACTCAAGGAGGCGAACTGAGTGACTCGAGCCTCAAAGTCAAGTTTTGCTTCCAGAGCTGAAACAAGTTTCTCGCTTCCTGAGATTCTCTTTTCAGTTCTGACAAGCTCTTGCATTCAGGCCATGCAGTAGGTAAGGAGTGCAAGCGGGAGTCAGCATCCGCAACGAACATCGATTCAGAAAAGTAAAACAATTACTTGTAACGTAAATTTTGACCGCGCAACTACTCGAAGATTCTGTAGTCTAGTTGGTTAGGGCACCGCATTGTGGCTGCGGAAACCGGCGTTCGAATCGCCGCAGAGTCAGCAACGTCTCAGTTCTTCCAGAAGTCGAGGAAGCTCCTTTTTGTGCTCGCAAGCCCGCTTTTTGCCTTGCTCTCCTGCCGCTTCCGTGACCGCCTGCGTTCCAGACTGTCGTAGGGGTCAAGGTGAATGCTGTCGAATGACAAGGTGGCAGAAGTAGCGGTAGTTAGCGAAGATCTGCAAAGCCCATGTGCACGGGTCTCAAAAGCTTTTCCCTCTCTTACTCAGTTTTCTGAGGGCTGTCTCGCTAGTTCCAAGTCGCAAGTAGGCGTTCACAAGGAGTGAGGGCCACAGAGAAGCAGTCGAGCACATCCAAGGTTCCTCACCGTGAATGACAGACTCTCAAGTCGCCTTCGACGTTCTTCTCGCCGCCACATTCTGTGTGCATGCGCCAAGCGAGACGCTATTCACTGCGCGCCCCTGCAGATTGGCCTCGTAGAGGGACTTGGACAGGGCGGCGAAACAGCAACCCCCCGGGGGCAGCAAAAAGTTATTGCCCCCACACAGGATCGAACTATGGACCTTTCGCTTACTAGGCGAACGCTCTGCCACTGAGCCATAGGGGCGGTTGCAAACAAAACCAAATTACAATATATATATCCCATTGCGTTTGTCCGACAAGCGATCAATGAAATCGACGGTCTTCTGCCATCGCGTCCTGAGTCACCAACACCATTGCGCGACTCTCGCCAGGTCGTATTCGCTGAGAGAGACTAGATCAGATTTAGTGTAGATTATTCATTGCGAAAACGGGATCACGGGAAACGAGACAGCCAAGAGTTGAGATCAGTGAGAATGTGTGAAGACAGACAAGGAGATGTGAGTAGTTGTAAGAGCTTGGTGATGTAATGATACAAGTTAGAATGAAAGAATCGAGTTGCAAGACGAAATTCTGTGAAAAGATGGAGGAATCGTCCACGACGGTAGGTTGTTTACGCGGACTTGGCCAAACCGACAGCGTTGTTACCGAGGTCGTATACGCTGCGAGTAGGGGATAGAGGAGGTGGGAACAGGAGAGGAAGGAAGGAAAGGAAAGAGAGAAACGAAAAAAACGGGAAAATCAGCTTCAAAGTCCGTTTTTTCGACGAAAGTGAATTCCCTTACGAGTAGTACTTCCTCAACAGAACGTCGCCGAGAATCATCAACGGCCCGACTGGAGCAGGGATGTCGAGCGGAGTGAAAGATGAAATGCAAGTGCCTTGGACTTGAAGAATGTAGTCTTCAGCCGAAAGGGTGTAAGGTTTTCCGTCGAAGTAGAACGAGAGCGAGGGAAGGGAAGGAATGGTCGAGCACTCGACAGTGCTGCGGAAAGAGAAAACAAATTAGCGAACCTCGCTCACCTGAGTCCTCGAAGAGGGAGGAAAACTCACTATTGACCGTTCCAGGATTTCTTAGCACCAATGTCTCGGTTCAAGATCTCAGCGATATCGGAAGGCATGGCGATGAGGGACGTTCCAGTGTCAATTGCGGCGCCAGTGTTCTCCAACTCGAGAACTTCGTCTCCAAACTTGATCTTCTCGAGTTCAATCTCCCAGTATCCCTTGCGACGTACGGGGACGTAGTGGATGTCTCCAGTGTAGTGAGCCTTGTCGACTCCACCGAAAACGGCTTCACCTTGCTCAGGGTCGGATCCGAGCCAGAACGAAAAGACGGGGTCGTCGAGGAGACCTTGGTTGACCATGTTGTAGAAGGGAGGGACGACATGTTGAACGGAAATCGTGTCGTATCCGAGTCCGAGGATACCGTCTACGAGCAGGGAAGGGGTTCAATTTTGCAGGCAAAACCGCCAAAAAAAAAACGATTGAAACTTACCGAATTTGCCGAATGCGAACGTGAGTCCAGGTTCAACAGTAGATTCAGCAAAGTCCTGCTTCTTAATGGTCAAGTCTCCGATCGACATGACATCGTTCGAGATGACTCCCTCGAGAGATCCGGTACCGTATTGAATCTTGAATTCGGTCCCGTTCGCCTTGTAGGTCGACGAAGCCTTCGCGTCGTACTTGGACTGTGACAGGTAACGATAACTGTCAGCACTCGATGACAAACCACACGTGACAATCAATCATCTCACGTGAAGGAAACAAGCGATTGAAGAGCATCGAGTTGAAGGAACCCAGAGATTCGAAGAACCGGTATCGAGGATGACCTTGAAAGATTGAGGAGGAGTTCCGAGAGTGATTTCAGAGAACTGTGCGCGCGAGAATGAAAGAGCGATTGAACGAAATCGTCAGTTTTCGAAAACTAAAATTGCGACCAAGAGAAGACGTTGGACGTACGTATTGAGCGTTCAAGTAGTCTGATCAAGGCCAAACACAGAGAAAGGAGATTGTTCAGCTCGATCGATAAGCGGGACGACCTGCCACTTTCCCGAAACGAATGAGGCACTTACTCGTGAGAGGAACTCCGTGACCTCCTTTCGCCAACTCTTGGTTGAACTGCTCGGTTTCCATCATGGTCGTGAACTCTCCATCCCGGCTAGGAGGGTACTTGCCACCCCTGTTTCGATTGAGACCGAACGCGATTTGAGAGGACCCGTAGTTCGCATACTTCTCGAAGAGGTGAGCCGTTTGAGCCGTCAAATCTGAAGATGCAGGTTGTAACTTGTGTAGTTTCATACTGTCCAGAGAGTCCCCGATCCGACGAGGAAAGCATCAGCTTGCGTGGCTCGAAAGTGGGGGGGCTGAGAGAGAAACGAACCGGTGAACGCCTGCCTCTACGCCAGAGGCGGCAGTGAGTAGAGTGAGTGCCGTAGCTGCGACACCGAGCATGATTGATTCGGGGTAGTTGAGGAGAGGAGGAGAAAGAGAACCGAGATTACAGCTTTTCGGTTCTCTGAGGTCATTCATTTCCCAAATTTCGTGTATATTCTCAAAAGGTATCTGGTATTACGAACAGTCGAGAGCGTTTGCTATATCTCTCCAGGCATCCAACTCTAATTCCCTAGATGCCAAGCTCAAATGTAACTCTTCGTTTTTTTCTCTGACGTCCGTCTCCTCACCTCTCTCTCGACTTGCGCCGTTCCACCTCAACTCCTGCAAGTCGAGTGGTGCTAGTAGGTCTGCAAGTGCGACACCTCCGACTCCGACTGGCGAAGGTTGTGGATTTGCTGAACTGGCGAGAGATCCGAACGTTGGATCGAGAAGTGGCGCAGGCGACGTGCGAGTCACTCGCAAGTGTCGTATCGAAGTCCGCAGACCGATCTGAATATCCTGTACGAGATGTAGACAGTTCATTGCGCTTCAGTCCTCAAAAGAACGAAACGAAAGCTTTGTAGTCTCACGTTGAGCGACGCATAGTAGGCCTCTGAGTACTTCCCGAACTCCGTCGACTTGTCTACTCCCGATTGCGCCTGCGAAGAACTCGCTGGATTCCCTGCTTTGTCGCCGTCTTCGTCTTCACCTTCGATCGCAAGTTCGCGAGAAGTGAACGAGGACAGAGGGTCGGGATGTAAGGACGCCAGGGCGCAACCGGCGAAATGCAGTAACACAGCGATGTTCTGTCGGACAGTTACGAGAGTTTTGATCAGCTCAAGAGCCGCAGGGCGAATGTCAAAATGGAACAAACATCTTCGATTTCCTTCAGCTCTGCTATCCGTTTTCCGGCTCGAGTCGATTCCCATGGTTGAGCCTGTGTAGCTTGATCTTGAGACGTAGCATCGTCGTTATCGTCCATCCGCATCGGGCTCTAGAGAGAGAGAGACAGGAAGGATTCGGTAAAGTGGGAGAGGCGGCTTAAGGGGATCGCAATTCGGGACGCGACAGCGGGAGTACCGTTTACGAGTGATTGTCAAGTTTGAGGTTGGAGAGCCGGCAAAGGTAGAGGTGACAGCGAAAGAGCAGCCGCGAAAGCGATTCTCTCTTGAACTTTCTCCTACCGACACTCTCGCAACCTTCGAGACCTCAAGAAGCACTGTGAAGACCGACTAGGGGACTAGCCTCACACGCCGTCTAGTACGAGCTGCTCTCGATTCGCTCGCAAGAGATCGCAACTTTCACACAACCGATCCACCTCACGACCATCAGACGACGAGTGAATAGATTGCTCAGCCCTTCTACAAGGTCACGTATTCTAGGTATGGCTGCTCTCACTTTTGAGGGCCTTCATAGCTCGTTGACTGATGAAAATCTCATCTCACCGACAGTTCTCAGCTCGCGAGGCCGTTGATTATCTCAGTGGTGGCTCGCCAGGAGGAACACACTGTACCCGATGTCCTCTTCGAGGTATCGAGATGAGCGATCCGATTCGGCCTATCCACCCCGACGTGGTCTTCCCTCTCGAGACTATTATCCTTCCCCGTCTTCTTCCCGCCCATACGATTCGAGAGAGCCACAATACGCTAGCTCATCAGCGTACCCGTCGAGAGCCCTCGACAACGGATCGAGGTTTCCACCTTCAGAAGGAGGAGGAGGAGGATCTAGCAGAAGTCGAGACGATCGAGGTTATTCAGGTTGGAATCACGCAAATACGGCGAGACACGACAGCAGGAGTGATAGGAATGGAAGAGACGATAGGGATGATCGAGGAACAGTCAGAGACGGGAGGGGGGCCGACGATTACCGAACGAGGTCTCCTCCTCTCCAGGCGAGATCGTTGAAACCCAGAGACGACGATAGGAATCGGATGGCCGACGTTTCGACATCTTCCCGTTTCGCTCAATCGTCGCAGGTGGATCCTCGTGCTCAAACTCGCGTACCTTATCGCGATCTGAGCCCGCCTGTCACCGCTCCGACATCGAACCGAATCGAAGACGACGCCTCTGCCGGCAAGATGGCCCCTCCACTCGGACTCGGGAAAGCATCGTACGAAAGAGCTCCGGCAAGAACGACAACTCGCTCGCCCGCTGCGACTACAAACTCGCTGCCTCAAAGTTCCCCTGGAGTCGAACCTGGAGAAATCGTCACACCGATCGATCCACCACCTGTATCTTCGAGCAGAGTCGACGGTGACGCAATGTCAAAGTGGGGAAACAGTGAAGATCGAAACAGGGGAGACTCGGGACGGTCCCGACAAACTTCAGGAGGATCGCACTCTTTAGGCAAGCAAAGACTCGAGAGCGGCAAGGATTCGAGGTACGGCCGAGACTCGGAATATCCTCCACCTTCATCCTATCCAGCAGCGTGAGTCGCCAGTGAACTTTTTCATTCCCCTCGCAGCAGAAATGACTGACTTACGTCCAGTTTCGTTTCTGTTAGTGATTCGCGCAACAGCCGAAACTTGTCTCCTCGTCGAGGCATGTCGCCTCCTCGGAGCAATGGCTCATCCGCCCTCCGCCCGTCTTCAATTCAGCAGCGCGATCGATCGCCCCCTCGTCAATCCGATGGAGCGCGACACTCTTCCTCCACTCGTCGACTCCGATCTCCCGAGCAAACACAACGACGCCGCTCTGCATCTCCCCCGTCTCGACGAGCTCTTGAAGCAAAGGGTAAAGAGACTTTTACTCGTCGAGGCCGTTCGCCGACACGCTCTCCTCGTTCGCGATCTCGCTCCCTCACCATTTCGCCGCCTCCGAAAACACGCCGCCGTCGCCGAGGCTCATCTTGCTCCTCCGCCTCTCGTTCACCTTCCCCTACCCGCTCCCGTCGACACAAACCCGTCGCTTCTTCATCAGATCGACGTCGTCCGAGCGGAAGACGTAGAAGTCACTCCCGCTCCCCTCGTAGCCGGTCTCAAAGCGTGACACGAAGTAACCCGAGGAGCCGAAGTACCTCACAATCGCCGAGGGCCGCAACAAAGCCGAAATTGGACAAGAGACCTCGAAGTCCCGAGACGAAATCTTCTGATCGCGCCTTCGACAAAAAGGCAAAAGTTACGAAAGGACCTCAACCATCCAACGATGTCGACCTCAGTCGGTCTACGACTTCGACGATCGCGAGTTCGATGTCTTCCTCACAACGCGCTGCACTACCTCTCAATCCTTCGCGACTCGGCCCACTCGGTAACTCCACTTCCTACTCCGCTCCAGCTCCAACTGCACCACGAGCCCTTCGTCCCACTCTGTCGGGTCAAACGAACGCGAATCTCCTTAATGAAGGCGGCCGAGTCACGGTCGAAGTTCCCAAGGGTCCGAAAACGAAGGCTGGATTCGCTCCGATCAAAACGACGCAAGTTGCAGGTCCACCTACGACTTCCCAGCCCTCTATCGTTCCGTCTTCCACTACAACCGCCAAGGTAGCAGCCGTCAAGAAGTTCTTCCCGGGAGAAGACGAGGAGGAGGAGGAGCGAGAGGAGAGGAGAAAGTCGAAGGATCTCAAAGCGAAAGAAGAGAAAGAACGATTCGAAGGTGAACGAGGGAGGCAAAGGATGGAGACGGAGCGAGACGGGAAGGAACGGGCATCGAAAGACTCGAAGGGGAAAGATCGCTACGAGATCCAGGATAGGATGAATCTCGATGAGGACGATCGACACGAACGTTCGCGTTTGGGGAGGAGGACAGATCAACGTCATCAACACCGAAGCCGAAGCGTGAGTCGAAGTAGGAGTAACTCGAGTAGGAGTACGAGTCGAACGAGATCTAGATCTCGGAATCGGAGTCGGAGCCGCAGCAGGAGAAGGAGCAGGAGCAGGAGCAGGAGCAGGAGTGTTGGGAGGACGGAGGATCGCCGCGATGTGGCGCGAAACGAAAGAGCAGGATGGACGGTGCGAAACCAAGGCGAAGTACCCCCTCCCCGGGTTCGATCCCTCCACGATCACGACGACGACATTCGCACGTCTCGACAGCCTCTTCCTGTTCGAGCACAACAAGTCCCTCTCGGTTCCCGAAATATCGCTTCCCAACTGGCGCCAGCTGGACCTCGTCGATTCAATCACAACGCCGTTCCGACAGGTCCTTCTAACCAAGCTCGCGTTCCAGCCTCTTACGAACGTCCTGCCCCTCTTCCGTCCTTCGGAGGTCCTCGTCATGGTTTCAACGCTGTAACCTCCGCGAACGCGGTTGTACCGGGGGTTTCTGAGCGAAAATGGGGCGCTCCAAATTCGATTCAAACTCCAACTCGTCCTCTTCTTGCAACTCCGATGGTTGTCAACGGGACGCCTTCATCTGCTCGCCCGAGTTCTCTTCCGAACTCAACTCAGCTTCCGCCACGCTTCCCGTCGGATTCGCACGTTGTCAAGTCTGGCTGGAGTCAACCACCGTCAGCTCCTCGCGATCACTTCGAAGCCGGTACCCCGCCTCTCGGATCACGTCCATCTCTACCACACGCGCCTGCTCCAGTCTTAGCAGAGACTTCTGCTCCCATTCCATCGCCCCAACAACCTCCAGTCAAAATCCCTTCGGTCCCCCCCGAGCCATCCCCAGCTGTTCCAACTCATTCCATCGAGTCATCTTCTGCGCCAAACGTTGAATCTGTCGCAGCTCAACCGACTGAGTTCTACGAACGGATCGTCCAAGTCGGAGAAGGTACATACGGAAAGGTTTACAAGGCGCGTAACGTCGAAACGGGAGAGTTGGTCGCGCTCAAGCGGATCAGGATGGAGGCGGAGAAGGACGGCTTCCCAATCACGGCAGTTCGAGAGATTAAACTCTTGCAAAACCTTCGGCATCCGAACGTCGTCGATCTGAAAGAGATGCTCGTCTCGAAAGGTGAGGTTTCCACTCGCTTACTCTCGAGCTTCTACTAATCTTCTCTCTCACAATTGCATGCTAGGCCACGTCTACATGGTTATGGAATACATGGATCACGACCTAACCGGAATTCTTCATCACCCGAACGTTTCGTTCTCCCCCGCTCATCTCAAGTCCCTAATGAAACAATTCCTCGAAGGGCTCGACTTCATTCACCGTCGTGGCGTATTGCATCGAGATCTCAAAGGGTCAAACATCCTCCTCAGTCGTTCGGGAGAACTCAGGATCGCCGATTTCGGCCTCGCAAGGTTCTTCGCTCGAGGTCGCAACAACGACTATACGAATCGGGTCATCACTCAATGGTACAAGCCTCCGGAGCTTCTGTTCGGAGCTACGATCTACGGAGAAGAGGTCGACATGTGGAGTGCTGGGTGAGTTTTCTCGCTTTGCGTTGCTACCCTCAACGCGCCGCTGACGCCGTGCCGTCATCATGCGAATTCCGAAGCTGTATCTTCCTCGAGTTATTCGCTCGAAGGCCCGTTTTTCAAGGTCAAGACGAGATTCATCAACTCGAAGTCATCTTCAAAGTTACTGGAACTCCTTCCCCTGAAAATTGGCCGGGAGTTCAGGACCTCCCATGGTACGAGCTTGTGAAGCCGAGAACGAGTCTCCCTTCTCAGTTGCGCTCCGTCTTCTGCAAGTAGGTTACTTTCCTTTCACTCCGGTTGATCCAACGAGGCTAAATTGGAGAACTCTATCGTGAATTCGCAGGTGGATGACTCCTGCGGGTCTCGACGTGGCTGAGCGCCTTCTGTGTCTCGATCCGGCTGGACGGCCGACGGCAGCAGCAGCCCTTCAAATGGATTACTTCGAATCAGAGGAACCGAAACCCGAACCGCCTGACTTGTAAGTTTCTCCTCTCTCGAAGCACGGTGCAGTCGAGCGTCTCTGACAGACAAGTGCGATCCCCTTTCAGTTTATCATCTTTGTCCGGAAGCTGGCACGAGTTTGAAAGTAAGCGAGCAAGAAGAAAGGCTAGGGAGGACGCAGCGTAGTCGGGAAGAGTAAATCAGTGATCCACGAAACGAAACAACCTCGTCTGATCCCCCTCTGAGTATCGGTTGAGAGACGATTTATTTCGTAAAATTCAGCTGAGCAGATCATCAAAGAAAGAAATGCTCGAGCCAGAGCGACGACCCGTCGCAACGCATAGTAGGATCGTGGTTGATGCTGGTTAGCTGTGCGGAAGGAGGGGGCGGGCTGACTTCGGCTTTACATTCGAAATTACAAGGAAGGGAAAGACAGCTTGTTACTCAATAATTCCGATTCCGACACTCAGTAATTGTTCTCGTAGGCTTCGCGAGAGAAGTCTATCGGTAGGGGAATGGAGTTAGTTCTGATGAAGCAGCAGGAGAAGATAAAAACTGCGATCTGGCACTTGCGTTGTTCAGCCTGTTGGCGTGCTTGACGCTGAGCCTCTTCACGATCCAAAAAGTCAAGTCCTGCCACCGTAGAGATTACGAGCGTCAGCAAGTCTGAGGC
Source organism: Sporobolomyces salmoneus (assembly GCF_050403485.1). NCBI lineage: Eukaryota > Fungi > Basidiomycota > Microbotryomycetes > Sporidiobolales > Sporidiobolaceae > Sporobolomyces > Sporobolomyces salmoneus. The sequence goes on from NW_027481090.1 coordinate 20,118, forward strand.
GGCCGATGGCTACGATCGAAGTCAAAGCTCGCCTTTCGTCTCGAAGAGTTTGCTGCGAGAAAAGAAAGAGCGCGAGAGTAAGCCAGCTTGTACCGTCGCGGAGAAGCAAACAACCCCGACTCACTCGGCTTCTGCGCCAGCGAACGCTGCGAAGAGCTCCTTTGCCATCTGAAAGAAAAACCGTAGATTCGATCAGTTTTCATGGATTTCCGGCTGCGGAGGTGTCCTGGTCACTTACTTGGTGATTCGGAGGCTTGCCATTCTGTGCTACGTGCTTTTCATACGCTTTTTCTGCCTGCGAAAAAAAAACAGAGTTGATCAGAACGAGCTTCGACCATGCGATAACGTCTTCACGAACCTCGAAACAAGCGGCTCCAGCGATCAACTCGTGTGACCAGGACGACTCGTGAGGTTGTTCGTTTTGAACCTAGATACAACGCGGATCAGTAAGTCGAAGAAACACCCGATCCCGATTTTATGAAAGACGCACCGTGTTGTAAGCCTGAGCTTGCTCCGATTCGTGGTGGAAACTATGAACGACGACGAATGAGCGTCAGCTCGACTTTCCATGGGGAGCCCGCTGCGGAAGGGCGAAGGGCTTCATGCTCGAACATGGAGCCTACCGAGCGAAAGCAGACACTCACAATCCCATTTTGGTTCGAGTTGCTTGTGATGTAAGAGAGAAGAGCGCGAGGAAGGAACTTGGGAGAGTGAAGAAAACGAAAGCAACTTGCAGAAAGCGTCGACGCTTCTTCTCCCTCCGCTGCCTCGAGCAACGTGTCGATATTGCGCATGACTCTACATACAACGAGGTCGTCAGTTCTCCATAGAGTCTTTTACTATTCTTAGTACAGTACACCGGAGTACAATCTAAATTTGATCATATTGCAGAGTGACTTAGTTTAGTGCGCCGCAGCTTATGTACCCACAAATCCTTGCCGACGACCTGAGACGCGAGCTACAGACGCGCAAAGAGCGAGGCGAGTCGCCACGCGGGGACCTTTTGTGGCGGGAGAAGACACCATGAGCTCAGCTCTCGGACTCTCTCGAATCCAACAATGCGAACTGATGGAAATACAACCAAGGGAGGCGACTGATAAAGACTTACAGACCACAGAAGAAAGAGACAACGTCGGACAAGAGACGCCGAGAAACGGATCAACAGAACCAGAGGGAAACCCCTACCGAAACGAGTATCAATGTCGATATCGAAGGGAGAGTGATTCCTAGAGGAGACGAAGATATTCCCATGGCTACGCCACCTTTCGAAGTATCCGAGTAGTATCTATGAGTGGGAGCGTTAGTGAGAGAAAGGAGGGAGAATGAGCGAAAGGGGGGACGAGCTGACTTGGGTTTCGAGTTGTAGCTGTTCACTTGATACAATGGCAGAACCTGATTACTCGTACCACAAGTGGAACCCTACAATGCGAGGCGATCAGGCGCGAACCTACTTGAGATAGAGCGGAGAGAAAGTCACCAGGACGTAGTCGCAAGCAGTTCTACACATTCCGAAATTCTCGACGGCCGGAGATGCTTGAGGATTCGAACATTGATCGAGGCAGGCTGCAGTCCTCAGACGGCAATCTGCGTCGATAGCGCGGGTCAGCTCAATTCAGGGAGAAGGCAGAATGGGAGAAAGCTGCCAAGACTGACCGTACGTATTGACCGGAACAGTCAAAGGTTGCAGCCTACTGTCCGCTCCGTCGTTACACTCACAATTCCAACCTAGAGTTTCCGCGTTACAGCTGTTTGTGGCAGGCGAGTAATCGAAGTTAATCCCTTGCAAGATCATGGAAGTTCACGGTAAAAGACTCACAAGTTCGTAGTGACAATCGATTCAGACTTGGAACATCGAGCTGTCGAACAGAAGGCTGTCGTTTGATTACAGATCGATATCCTAGTAGCTTCACTCTGTGCGGGAGAAAAGTCGCCGGAGGAGATTTCGACATCGTAAACGAGTGTCAGCTCCCGCCGCTCTTTCTTCGCCAGCATGCATGAATGGAAATGCGCACCTCAGATGTGAGGTTGTATGTATAACCTGGTAGGTACTGTGCGAGAGATCGAGCGGTGCTAGTTTCGAAAGAACCTCCAGATGTCGCAGTCGCATAATTCGGTACAGACATGAGGGAAGTGGCCGTCGCGGTAGCGTTCACTAGGGAACAGCGTGATCGCAACAAGGTCAGCTTCGCGAGAACCGGCCGAAGAGTGGGGGAAAAGAAAGGGAAAAGTGCTCAACTAGGTGCGCCAGAGACCATCCGGGCTGTATAAGCGATGGCTAGCAGACTTTTTCGCCACATAGTCGAGAATATTGGGAATTCGAGCGAGGAGTTGGGAGAGAACGAGACGAAGATTCGGCTAAGTTCTTTCCTCCACTTCATCATCTCATCGAGCTGCAACCCTCCTCTTCCTCTCCGTCCTTGTCGCCCTTCGGACCCGAAAAGAACTATCCACTATCCAATTGTCACAGGCTTCAAAAATCGTCAGGACGATCGCCACATTTTCAACCTCTCTCAGGCTCTTCCGATTCTCATCAATCGATCCTCGAACGTAGTGGACCAAGTGAGGTGGGATGGCATCCTTCTTTGGAAATCGACCTAGTTACGTTACTGCTAGTTGGGCGAATCAACGCATCTACCCTCGAACCGAGCCGACATTCAACCAACCCGAGTCGGAACCCTCGTTAGCTCCCCCTCGTTCCACTTCATCAACTCCAGCAATCACACCGATAGTGCAAGGAGGAGAAGGTCGACCTACCCAACCACCTCCCCTCTATTTCCCAGGCGCGAACCGACAGAGAACCCTCTCACAATCCGAGAATATTCCTTCCGCTTCAACCCACATCCCCTCAATCAACTCTGCCTCGACCCGTCTTTCTATCATACCGTGGCAGTCTCACCCGATACCCCTACTTACGAAGGATTCATCACTCAGCGAAAAAATTCGCAAGTGGCTGCGAGTTGAAGAAGTTTGGAGCTGCTTGAAGCAAGAACCAGAGGTACTCTGGGACGGATGGCCAGTCGAGTTCGGTGGGAAACCTTTCGCCCGACGTCGAAGGTCGGTCGATGAGGAGGAAGCTCATCAAGGCGAATCGTCGAGGTTGAGCAGGATTACGTCGAGGCGAAGTGGCTCCTCGCGAGCAGATTCAGGGATCGTACTCTCGATGGAAGGAGATACGCATAGAAGACATCACGTACTCTCGATGGAAGGAGATACGCATAGAAGACATCACGTACTCGAGCCACTCTATCGGAAACGAGTGGCCGAACTCAACAAGCTCATCTCGGAGAGTTTGATCGTCCCACGAGGTTGGCTCGCAATGACGGAGATGATGTGGATAACTTGGTTCGTCGCGTTGATCGTTGCACTGGGTCAGGGCGGAGGCTCTCAAACTGGATTCTTGAAAGGTGTCGAGGTTCGTCTCCTTTCTTCTTGCACTTTTTCCTTCGTTTCCAAGCTAAAGGGCTCACCGATTTGACATTGTAGATTGGTCTCGTCTGTGTCATCATCCTTTCAGCATTAGCGATCAACGGGGTCAGGGTGAGCTCATCTTGAATTTCGTTCATCGAGTCTTTGTTCGTTTCCACCACGATGCTAATTTGAGGTCGCCTGATAGATGCGGCGTTGGGCTCTCGCTGAACAACTACGCAAGAGAACTCGAGACTGGTCTCCGTTACCGATCACTTCTTCGACAAATACTCAGTTGATGCGCAATTACCTCGACGGGGAGGCGGATCCTAGAGAAGTCGCTCAGCAAGTATACAAGGAGAGTCCCGTTCTGAGATGGAGGTTGAGAGAAGTCGAGGTCAGGCCTTTTCCTAATCACTTTCGCATTGAGGAGCCTAAAGACTGAACTCGAGCTCATCCTCGTAGGGAGGATATTGGCTCGCTTATCGCCCTGTCATCCGCTGCGAATTGATCACGCCGGCGACCCGTTCGAACCCTCAGATGTTGATCGACCCTGTTGAGATTCCGGACACGACAGAGGAAAGTGTCTCGGGAGAAAGACAAGGCGAAGGCGTTGTGGGAGAACTCCCCCCTGGCTATGAAGAAGATGCTACCCAGAGGACAACTTCGTCGACACGATCTGGACGCTGAAGTTCTTGTACGTTTATGGATGCAGCTTTACTGTATCGGAACTTGGATCGGAAACGTCGGACAACCTCTTTGTCAATGTATCGCCGTTTATGTGCCTGTTCTGCTCTCTCTCTGAAACAGAAAGAAGAGCATCATGTTTGGTTCAATCCACTGAGCACTGCAAACCGAGACCGAGAGTGAGGGTGATAGACGGAGCGAGCAAGTTTGCAGTCAATCTTTCGATGCCGAGAACTTTGGGACGACCGCCCACTTCAGTAAGAGTCTTAGACTTGAGCAGACATCCTTCAGAGTCGTACGAAAGAGTCGGAGAGCGGCGAGAGAAAGAGGGAGATTTGATCGCGAGTTGCGAAACCGCTCTCTCCTCAGCACCATCTCCAACGTAAGCGCGCAACCTCTCATCCAGCTGTAGGCATGTATCGGCGGCAGCACAGGCTCCTGGCGAAGGATCGGATCTACTGCTTGACGGTCCCGAGTTCTCTTGCTAACATCCCTCTTCTCCTCTCACTCACTAGCTCTAGCATGTCTCGCCTCGCTGCCCTCGTGCCTCCCAAGATCGCTTCTCCTTCGGCTATCGGAGCTCCTCAATCGGCTGCTCGCATGACCCGAGTTGTCGATTTCTACTCGAAGGTGAGAAGATCATCATCTCTTGATCTCTCTTCCCGTCTTGCTGTACTGACTAGTCTCACCCTCTTCAATGCCGGGTCTATATAGCTTCCCAAGGGCGCCGCTCCCAAGAAGAACGCTGGCTTGAACCCCTTCTCCCGATACAAGGCCAAGTACTTCGATGGACCCAACGCTTCCGCTGCTCCTTTCCTTCACGTTATCGGTGGAATGTTCTTGATTGGTTACACTATCGACTGTGAGTCCAAATGCGTGAGACTTCGAGAAACTGTGATTGACCTCTGATTACTTGTTTCTCCTCAGACAACATGCACTTGAAGCACCACAAGAAGTGAGTACATCACATCATCGACTTCGAGAGGCTCAATGAAGCGACGGGGAACGCGCAGTTGCGCTCGCTCGCTGTGCAGCAAGAACAATTCACTTCAAACCGTTCGTTTCGCTGACTTTCTTTCCCATGCTCCTCTCTCTTTCTCTTCCTTTCTCCTTGCCTGGTCTATTCGAACTTTCAGCAACCACCACGTGAGTTCTCTACTTCTTAGAAAGAGTTTGGCTCAAGATGGTAAACTGTTCGCTGACGCCTTCATTCTCTGTTCCGGTTCCGCTTGTAGTAAATGGAGACGTAACCGGAGTTCTGGGGGGTAGACTAGGTCTTATGTTCTGAACGAGCAAGATACGTGGTTCAGAGGCTGTTGAGAATCGAAACAAAAAGAGATATTTCACAAGTCATCGTGTTCCATTACGGAGATTGCTTTCCCATTGCGCCTGCCTAGTTATCGCATGCCATGCGAGCGTTCACTGGTCTATCGTTTAGTAAATTTGCTTCGTTTGGAAACACATCATCGAAGAGAATTGTTGAGTTATCACTGTTGCGTTTGCTTTCTCACATCGACTCGACCGCGAATGGACACCGAGCTGGCTCAAGTGGTGTCAGTGAGTGACTCTTATCGGGTTCCAGCGCTCTAGAGGGATCAACTGATCACGCGCGACAGGCCATCGAGACTCTCTATTCTCCATCGACTGCTCCCTCATTTCAATCGCAAATCCAATCTCAGCTACTGTCAGTTCAAGCATCTCAACTCGGGTGGTCACTCGTTGCGCCATTCCTCGTTCACCCGGAGCCGACGGTGAGATTCTTTGGCGCCTCGACGCTCGAAACGAAACTATCGAAACAGTGGGACGAACTACCGAATCCAGATCAGCAAGCTTTGAAGGACAGTTTATTGGGATGGTTGAGCGAAAGTGCGAGGAAAGCCTACCCCGCCGAGGAGGGAGCTCGTGAACTGGTCGGCGAGAAGCCTGTTTTGCGCAAGCTCTCATCCGCGGTGGTTACCTATGCGATCAAACGACACTCTGGATCGACCGGGACTCGCTCGAGGAACGACGGAGAGGGACAAGAAGCATGGGAGGACTGGTTATTGGAGGTCGTCGTGAGACTCGCAGCGAGCAGGAGTAGGAGAGAAGCCGTTCTCGAAGTGCTCGCAATCGTAATCGAACAGGTTCAAAGAGCCGAGCTACCGGGGACGAAGAGGTGAGGGTTCCTTCGCGCACGAGACGAAAGCGAGGCAGCCAGATTGACGATTTGAATCGCGAACAGAATGTCGTTCATGAGCTCGCTCAGCTCGTCGACTCCTCATCTCGTTCAGACTCTCACCGATTCCCTTACGATCTCGCCGACAACTTCTCCAACCGAATCGGTCCTCGCCCTGTCCTGCTTCAACTCGTATCTTTCGGCTGGACAACTCTCTCACGCCGACCTTACGATCCTTTACCCTCTCCTTATCAGCCACTTGACGAATCCAACTACTGTCGTCGCGGCGTGTTCCGCCACTGAAGAGCTCATCGAACGCTCGAACGGATACGGCAGTAATGCAGGCGGTAGCGGCGTTACGAAATTCATGAATCGACAGCGTGTCACTCAAGTAATCGAAGGATGGGCTTGTAGCGATTATGTGACCAACTTGACTCGATCGGTGGTCGAAGAAGCAAGCGAAGATGTTGAAGACGAACCGATGGCTGTCTTCAAGTTGATTTGCACTCTCGCCGAATACTTCATTTCGACTTACCTCTTCGATTCTCCAACACCTGCAACCTCAAACATCCTCGTTCCACCTCCTCTTACCCTCGTGTCTCCTCCAATCCACACTCTCCTCGCACTCCTGATAACTCTCAGCACTTTTCCCGGTCACTCATCCGATTCTTCGTACGCGATCAATGAACTCCCAACTGGAGCCTGGATGGCGTTACAAGAGTACGGCGCAGACGTCGGGTTCACGCTTAACGGGAAACTTGAGGAAGGAAGAAGTGAGGACGAGTGGCAAGTCTACAAGGGAGTTTGGAACGCTCTCAAAGATGGATTGAGAAATCGAGCCGTGCGACCGACGCTTGAAGAATTCGGGGCGTGGCCCAAAGGTCAGCAATTTTCGCTCCTCTCCTCCAACGATAGACACAAGACTGAACAAGGATCGTTGTCTTGACAGACATTAGAGATGCGTTTCGGATTTATCGAAACACCGTTTTGATCGATCCCGTTCAATACTGTTATTACGTGCTCAGGGAGGAGATGCTCGCGTCCTTGGTCGAGTTAGCAAATCAACAGATCGATCTCGCGCCCGCGGAAGGGGATATGGACAGTTACGAGGCGAGAAACGTTTCCTCCGCTTTCCGAAAGAGAAAACGGATCGTCGCTGACTCGTGACGAACAGGATTTGGAAGCGACTCTCTTCGTCATCAACGGTCTCGCCGAATGCGTACCGATGTCTTCCCCGCTATCCGATTCTCTCTCCTCATCTACGTCCTCGATCGCCTCGACTTCGACGACTCTGACGACCACTTATCTCTCCTATCTCTTCTCCCCTTCGTTACTCGGCAGACTCCCGACATCACCTGCCCGACACTTGTCTCTGCGTACGACCTCTCTCAAACTCTTAGAGGGGTACTCAGCATGGTTCACTTCGCAGCCTTCAGCCTGTCTCCTTGCGATCCAGTTTGTCGTTTCGTCTTTGCAAGAATCAAAGCTCATTCCTCAAGCAGTGAGGAGTCTGCGCGGTCTCTGCAACAGCAATAGGAAAGTTCTGACAGGTCACGTCAACGAGTTCGTCGGGATTCTCGGAGGGTTGGAAAGCGGAATCGGAGTCGAAAAGAGCGAACTGGCTAAAGTTCTGGAAAGTGTCGCAAGTGTTGTACAGGCACTGGAGTCCGATAGGATCATCGAACCGATACTCGCAAGTCTGAAACTGTTTCTCTGCGAGGATTGAGCTGATGGCAGCAGCTTGAATAGACGCTTTCGAATCCGATCATTTTCAAACTCGATTCTGCTGCACAAGGTCAAAGCCTGGTAATGACGCTCTTCCTAACTGTTAAACGACCTGAGGGAATCTGACTTTGCTTCTTCGTCGCAGAATCCCGACGAAGCGAAGGAAACGTGCTTGACTCAGTTACTTTACCTCACCTCGCTGTCGAAAGGACTGTCAACGCCGGAACCAGACGTACTCGACTTGGATACATCTTTCGACGACAGCGGAGCGAGTCAGCAGTCGCTCAAGGTGCTGGAAGATTCCAGAATGAGGGAATTGAGGGAGAGACTTGGGCGAGCGGTGGAAGCGACGGTCAGGGTCTGGGCTAGTGATCTGGAAATCGTCTCGGTGAGTTCTCACCCGCTCTTCCCTTACCTTCTGATGATCGCTGACTGCGCACGGTCCATTGTTCACCGACAGGCTATATCAGAATTCATTCGAGCTTCTATCGCAGAAACGACACCGTCTCCATTGTCCCTGGAACCCTTCCTTCTCCTGTCACTCTGCTCTTCAGCTCTACACCAAGCGCCTTCGTCGATCTGGCTCGGAATCGGTGGGAACTTGCTGGCGAGACTCGCGAGAGATAGGAATGATAGAAGTTTAGGAGATACGGAGCTGAGGAGCATCGGCACGTTAGTCGAAGGAATGTTGAACGTCGTCCTGAGCTTCCACGGCGACCTGAGTAGTGAGTTTACCGCGTCATCTCGCCATTCTCCCTGCAAACGCTCAGTCCTTACTTGTTTGCAGCCATGACCGAGAACCCCGACGTGGTTTCATCGTTCCTTTCTTTCTGCACCCAGGTAAGGAGCCTCGTCTCTTCCTTCTTTGCGACTCGATCGTTCAGCTAACCTGAACTTGATACCATTCCGACTTTGCAGATTGTTCGACACTATCCATCGATATTTGTTGTTCTGCCTGTTCACTACCTCGCCGCTGTGCTGGCATTCGCCGAAAGAGGTCTGGGCATGCAAGAGCAGTTCTCTCTCAAATCTACCATCGAACTCCTTGTGAGTTCATCTGGGGCCGCCTTGTGCTTTTGCACTACTAACAGAATCATTCCTTTTTCGCTTATCAGCTCCTTTCGGTTCAACAAACAAAGATGGCGTCCGCCTCGTCATCGGCGTTCTCTGCAACTCTTCAACCACGTACTCCGTCCCTCGTCCGGTCAATCCTTCTGGCGGTCGCAGGCTCCGTTCCTCGATCCCACCTCGTCTCCCTCTCTGAACTCCTACACGCTTGCCTTCTCCGGCTACCGGAACAATCGAGACCTGCTCTCGGAGAGCTCTTGAGTACACCGAATTGGCCGAATGAAAGGACGACTCAGGAAGCGAAAACCAGATTCGAGAAATCCGTCCTGAGGTGAGTGCTGCTCTTCTCCTACTTCGCTCCATCACTGACTATGCGAGCCCTTCCGGTCACTAGTGCTCGAACAGGAAGACAGGTTCGTCAAGCAGTCAACGACTTTGCGCTCTTAGCACGCGGTCTCGAGGGTAGCGCCTACGGAGCTCAAACTGGCTTGTAACGCGAGCTATTCATTTTCTCATGCGAGCCCGTGCGCTGTAAACAAATCCAGGTGTGACATTACGGGCAAAACATGAGAGAAGAGAGAGTAAATCTCGGAACAACAACAGGAAACGACGAGTTCCGGAGGGAGAGCGTCCATTGAGAAAGGAGAGGGGAGAGAGTGTGTTTGATCGGCGAGAAACGGTCGACTACGGTGTAGCGCTACGTGTATATGCCGCGGTAGTCGAGGAAGCTGCCGTATGTACCACAGATGTGGGCAGGTGAGGCTGGAAGAGCGAGGCAGAGACGTCGACGTCGCGCGAGAATTTTGATCTCTTTCTGACCTTCTACGAGGTAAGCAGCAGATTGCGGCAGGTTTTTTGCCCCTAGTATGTGTCGGAGGCTCGTACGTCCTTGGCCGAGCAACGAGTGTGTGTAATGCTGGGTACAGGCTCGGGATGCGAGCAATCGAGCACGGTTGACAGTGGCTTACGCCCCAAACCAAGTTCGCTGACCACGAAAAGACGCTGACATACTCTTTTCACCCTATATGGACGATATCCGGCGCCGGAAGCGCCGTCCGATCGCAAATCGACGGATTCATGGCCATGAAAAATGCGACTTTGCAAAACGAAACTTTGACGAGCGCGTTCTCGTTGCCTTCGAATCCTTGTCGTCTCAAACATCAACAGGTCGCTCACAGAGTACTATGTGCATCACGGGCGCAACTCCCGCGCTGAACGGATCCGGCGGCAGGGAGAAATGCGAAGAAACAGGTCTCTATTCGTGCAAAGTTGGCGACTGCATCTTCGTGCTTCATCGAGTTGGACTCTTCTTCTTGTCACTTCCATGTGCTACAGTTGCTACAGCGGACCGACTGTGTGGACAGACCTAGTAAGCAGTATGAGCAAGATGAAGCGTCGAATAAAAGTTCGCGAAATCGCTTTCTGGCCCTTCGATTTGTCCCTGTCAGGATCTCGGGGATTTCGACCAATGTCACACGAGAGATCGACGTGGTATACACCTGATTCAACGGCTCAACCATTCAGGCGCACGAGAATGACTGATGAACGGGATTATTTGCAGGAGATGAAGTGCCCGTTGCGAGCGGCAGAGGTCGAGAGGCAGACGGAGGTAGGCTGGATACCGTACTGATGCTCGGCATGATCGAATGGAGGCAGTCGGGATGCACGGATGATGTGAGAAAGCGAGAACGAAAAATGGCAAATTTGCCAAAATGCTTTTCGAGCAAAGCACTGCGTTCAACGTAGCTGACTAGTTTCTTTCGCGCGAGGGACGAACTGAGACCTCCAAGTGATTACACAGGCGGAGGAGAAGGAGCCAGACGCAAACGCAAACACACAAAGTTCGATGTCGTCGCATTTTCTCTCTGCTTCGCTAACGAGGTAACGCAGTACCGCTCACGGATGCCTTCTACTGAGTCTCGTAGGAAAGAAAGGAATCCGTATAGGGCTTTGTGCGTCATTTCCAGTGTCGTGACAAGTCAACTGCGAACCCAAACGAACTACCTCGAATGATTCGCCCAAGCGCGATGGTCTTTCGGCCACCATCACGTCACTCATCTCACGTCACTCATCCGCGGCTCTTCCAGGCGAGAACGGAGAACGGGAATAGGAAGAAGTGGGATCGACGGCCGGTAGAACGTTTGAACAAGAATGTCGAGAGGTCCGAAGAATTCGTGGAAATTGAGTCGTCGAGAACGGAAAGAGAACTGGAGATCTACTCACTCGAGCATTCGATCAAAGAATCAAGGAGAGCTCGTACAGTACACTATGAAATGGCTCACTGACTTTGAACCGTGGAATTTGTGGAGAGGGGTTAATGCACTGCTCATCAACGCCCCCGCGACCCTAACGTCCGATCTGGGCACTCCTGAATCTCTTGCTACCGAAGATATGTACTCGTCGAAGCCGTGTGCGAAGAAGAGCGGAATTCGGCGTCTCAAGAGAGAAGAAAAGTGGTTGGGTCGATATAAGAGGAAGACGTTCGGGAGTGATTCGGTCGGATAGAGGGGAGCTTGGGATCGGAGAGCAAAGGAGTACCAGAGGATAGTGCACCTATGACGGACCAGGACTGGCGGTGGGAAGGGTTGGCGATGCGGTCGGAACAATCGAGACCGATACAAGATGTTTTTCTCGGCCAATGCAAGCCGACGACCGACGTGATTGATATCGAGACTGCCTTGAAAGTGTAGGATGCCAACAGCGGCAGCTGGAACGCGGTCGAAGAAGGGGTAGATGGAGAAGACGGTTTCGAGAGGACGTGGGAGAGAGCCGAAGAGGAGAGAATGATGAGATCGCAATGGGGTGGAGTAGGTGTACTCTGAACGTCGAATTGTTGGTCGTGGCTTGAGATAAGCGAGAAATAGAGAACACGGATATTGCAGCGAGGGAAGGCGAGGGAAGAATTTGCGGGGTGGAAATTGAAGGTTCATCTTGGAAACAGTGTCCTTACGGTCTCTACACTGTCTTGGTGGTTCGAGCACGACACCAGGAACGTCTACGGCAGCACTCGACTCCTCAACGATGGTCAGTGCTTCGAACGCCGAGCTCCTTCAATTCTCAAACATTCGACACTCGTTCGTTCTCGCTCCGGAGGGACTCCCACAACGATCCCGACAGGTCAGAGGCTTTCCCGTTGAGACTAGACCGTCATCAACCGTAGTATCTGACATCTCCATTGACGCAGTAGATCTATGTCCGAAATATCGCATTTTCACCCAAAGATCCGGCTCAAGTCTGGACACGGGAAGGACAGATAGATTCAACATAGGGATATGTACTTGCCTTCACATGGGTCGAACTCGATCTCCTACAAGTTCCACCGATCTAACGCCATGAAACTCCCAAAGTCATTCAACCCGTTCGCTCGGGTTCTGCATGCTCCACCCGACTGCGCGCAGTCCCTTGACTCGAAGGTGGACAACATCGAAGGAGTATAGGCGATCTTTCGAGGCGATTCGAAACGGAAAGATAGTGAAGAGATTCTGAAGGGAGAAGAGAGACGAGGATGATCGGGAGACAAAGAGAGGTCCAACGGTATCACGTGCCGGCTCGGAAGTAATGGTTACGGGAGAATCAGCTTGTCGGTAAGTGATTCGACGGATTGTGAGCGACTGGTAGGAGAGAAAGTTGGGCTGATCTTTGATTCCGCTCTTGCTCCTTGCGCACTCATCCCCTCCCCTACCTCACACAGACTAAAATCGACTGTTCCACAACCACATTCCCAACTCCCCTCTCCCTCTCGCCTCCCTCTCCCTTCCTCCTTACACCTTTCACATTTCATCCCCTCACTCGACCCTCGCGCCGGTAAGTGATGGACGCTCCTCTCCCCTCGAAACCACCTCCTCGACAACACCAAGAACCTGCTACCAAATCGAAATCGAAAGGAGGAAAGAAATCGATGACTCTCACTCAATTGAATCAACAAGCTTCGGAAGACGACGACGATGAAGAAGAGGAGGAGGAGGAAGAGGATCAACTCGAATCTGATGAACATCGTCAGAAAGAAGATAGTCTTAGATCTGTATCGCCGATCAAACAAGCTCAAGGGATTTCGAAAAAGAAGATCGGGAGGAATGGGGGAGGTTCTGGGAAGAGGATTCGTGAAGACTCTTCGGAGGAGGAGGAGGAGGAGAAGGAACCGAAAGAGAGAGAGGAGGGAGAGTCGAGTGAGGAGAGTGAGGATGAGACGAGGAGGAAGAAGAAGGGAGGTAGTAAGAAAGTGAAGCGTTCGAACTCGAAGTCGGCCAAGTCGTCTTCGTCGAAGAAAGGAGGAGGAGGAGCTGACAAGCCGATGAACCCCGTTGAGTTCAGCGACGACGAATCTTCATCGACGGAAGACGTTAAACTTCGAAAGAAAGCCGTTCAAAGCCGAAAACCCGGATCAAAGAAGCAAGTTTTCGCCCCGTCTACTCCGAAAAGGTCGAAAGCGAAAGCTGGGAAGAGTAAGAAGAGGGTTGAAAGGGAATACACGACGAGCAACGAGGAGGAGGAAAAGGGAACGGGAAAGGGGAAAGGGAAGAAACCGACGAAACGAGTTCGACCGCAGGAACAACAAGAGGAGAAGTCCGATGATTCTAGCAAGGACGACACCACTTCGAAGAAGAAGAAATCTCGAGCTTCGACCGCTTCAACCATCTCGACCCGTTCGGCGGGAACCCGATCGTCAGCGAGAATCTCACGACAATATGGAGAAGACACGTCGGAGGAGGAAGAAGAGTTGGAAGATTTCGAAGATGGACAAGTAGTTTACTTCGAAGACTGTCAAAGACCGACGGTCGTGAGTTACCGTTTCTCTCCTTCATTCCCTCCCTCATGGATTGAGCTCGAGTCTAACGGTATCATGAGCTCGAGTAGATCCTCCGCCTCAACGTCAAATTGAAGTTGTTGCATCATGCCTGGATTCCGGGAGGGTGAGCTTCTCCATTTCTCTCGATGAACCGACCAAGTCTCCATGAGCTGACTCTCTCTCCCTTTTATCGGCTCTGACAGTGGCGACGAATCCCCCGATTACGTCAGCGAGGTCCTCGACGAAAAACGCCTCACCTCGACTCGACCTACTCTCACTTGGGACGGAATCCGAACGAAATCCGAACAAGCCCAATTTGAGACGATGTGGGAGCGATCCAAAGATGAACAATGGGTTAAGGAGTTCTACAGGAAGCTCAAGGGACAGATCCCGCCGGTTGAACAGGATCAAAAGGATTTGGAGAAGGACAACGGAAGGAAGAAGAAAGTTGTCAAGAAAGTTCAAGAGAAGAAGAAGAAGACGAAGAAGGTCGAGGTTATCGAGGTTAGTGGTAGTAGCTCAGAGGAGGAGGAGGAAACTTCGGAAGAGGAAGAGGAGGGAAAGAAGCAAAGAGGGAAAATGATCAAGAAGACGGTTCGCAAGAATGACCCGAGTAGTGATCGAGGGGGAACCGACGACGACGAGTACGAAGAGGAGGATTCGAGTGGGAGCGAAGAAGGTGAGAGAGAAGGAATTGGAAGGAGAGGAAACTCGTCGCGAGAAGAAGGAGCAGGAGGAGGAGGAGGAACCGGACGCAGAACGACTCTCTCACTCCCTCGAAACCCGCTACGCAAGAACAGGTCGGAACGACTAGCTGGGAAACATTTCATCGAGTTGGGTTTACCGCCCAGCGTGAGGAAGTGGACCACAGAGGAAGCGGACTTCTATCAACGATATCTGGTCTTCGAAGTAGAGAGGTGGTACCCGAACGCTGTTCTTGAAGTTTGCGAGGGAGAGGGTTGCGAGAGGAAGAAGGATCAACTGATGAATATGGATAGGGCAACGGGTTTTGATTTCCGAAAATTGTGTACGATATGCAGACGCCAAGTAAGCATATCCCGTCGTACTAACTCATTGATCGAAGTAGCTGACAACAGTGCCTGCAGGCTGAAGGATCATTCAGTAACAGTAAGGATTTGCGCTCGAGTGTTTACGGTTCGTTTCCTTCCTTTCCACCTTTCAATCGCGACGGAACAGGCTAAGCAGATTCACGCACTCGACAGAAATCGGAAAAGGTTTGAAAGGTGGCAAAGTGAGTGCAGTTCAAGTCGTCAGAGTATGAGAGGTTGAAGCTGACGTCGTCAGTACGTTCAAGATGATATTCGATCGTTTGACTGGGAGGAGGGAGAAGGAAACGGCCGTGCAGAGAAGAATTGGCGTAGGTTAACAAAGGTCGCGATGGATCACGACCTCGAGACGCCAATCCCGGAGCCGCCTCGAGAACTTGTATGCCCCGAATGCAGCAAGACTCTGGATTGGAGGAAAGGAGACACTGTCGATATCAAGGTACGAGATGAGATCGTGAGGATCGGGTTCAGTCCTTGTATCTGCATAATAGTGAGTTTGACATTCTGTTCCCTCGGTGACCTTGTAGCGACCTGTAGCGACTAATGGACGGCTCTCGCAGAACTCACAAATCGGAAGGATCAACCGCCTCGCTCGCAACCGCTTCAATTCCGACAAGAAGATCCGGAGGAATCGAGGTGAAACCGAGGTCGCTCCCGGGGTCTCGCTAGACGGATTCCGTGCATCAATCCTGAGTCTCGTGACGACGGGAGGAGTTATGAGCGGTGCGAGATTCGGGCGAGATGAAGTGGAAGATTTCGAAGAAGGTTGCGAGAACTTCTGGTCGAAAGCGAGATGCTGGAGGTGTGGAGTAGAATTGTCGAGTGGCGACGAAGTTGAGCGAACTCATGACCTGGTACGTCTCGTAATGCTTTCTTTCCGAGGTTAAAGCTAATCTCTCGAGTTGTTGGTCCTCGGGTAGGTTTCGATCGATCGACTAGACTCGAGGCTAGCCTACTCGGACAAAGATCAGACGATCGTATTATCCTGCTTAGGGTGTAACCTGTTGCAAGGAGACCTCGATGCGGCGGAACGGGAGAGGTTGGATGAAGCGTTGGAGGGATGTAGAGGAGATGGAGCAGAGATTGGAGACGCCGTGGTTCGTCTACAGGATCTGATTCGAATGGCGCGAGAATTAGAGGAGGACAACGGAGAGGGCGGCAAGGAGGAGGTCATCGACGAAGTCGGACGCGAGATCAAGCAAATCAAAACTTTCCTCGACGGGACGAATTGGTCGAAGCAAGAGGCAGAGTCTTCGTGGGAGGCCTACGGCGAGGGGTGCACGGGCCGTCAACGATCTCGCAAGTCAAACGGTAAAATGGTAGGGGTTACAACGACAGAGGGTTCGAAGTACGAGAACCGACAAAGATGGACGGGACCGATCGAAGACACCGCCGCAGCGAACCTCGACATCGTTCGTCCTTCGTGGGAGGCAGGAGGGAACGTCTGTTCCGCGACGGGAGCGAGTGGAGAAGCAGAAGACGATTCACATAATGGTCTTCTCGCACTCCAGATCGACCGGTTCGCTACGTTCAGTTTCCCATTGTCGACGACTTGAGCTGACACGTGTTTACCGACAATGCAGGATCTTGGACGACGAACCGTATTCCGAGGTCAACACGTTCCTTCTCCTCGGTGCCGTGAACATTTTTGAATCGACTCTACCGGCGTTCCGTTCGTCGAATTCCTTCATGAAGATGGCAACAACTCGTCCGGATATCCAAGCCGTGTGGGATTCGAAAGGATTCCGAGCGGCGGCGATGGCGTATCTCCGCTCGATGATTCCGCTGCGCAAGACGAAAGGTATTTCGTGCTCTCCTGCTTGTTCCCTTGTACCATTGCTAACATCCGTGTGTTGACCGTCGCGTGTAGGAACGCCTCCTCCACCCTCGTCTCCGACCTCCTCAACGAACGACTCTGCGGCCGGAGACGACGTTGAACATTCCGACTCGGAGTAACGAGTGCTTGCTCGGTTCCCTCGGCGGAAATATGGCGTAGGGTGTAGTTGTCAGAGTTTCCGAGAAAGTAGAAGAGAAGCGCTCCGAAGATGGAAAAGACTGCGAGGTGCGGAAGTCGAGTTTATCGAATGAGTGAAGATTCTTCTTCTTCTTCTTCACTCATCCATATCTCGTTACCCGCCTCGCAGGTCAGTAGTCTTTGCTTTTATTGTTCCTTTGATTGTAACTCATTCATATCTCGTTACCCGCCTCGCAGTATCTCGAGAGAAGTCCTCGTCGATCAGATTTTTCACTGAGTTACATCACTCGTCTGTAGTTTTGCCGTTGTAAACCTTCTGAGCTTTAGGTGATCACCTCGAGCAAAACGCTTAACGGAGAGCCCTGAGAGTAAGTCGCGATTGTTCACGCATGTAAGCCGCGAGCGAGGTGGTACAGGAATCGAGAGCACGGCAATGCTCGATCGGACGCACACGTTTCAGAATCCCTCGAACGATCTCGAAGAGGGCGAAGTAGTGGAATACAAACGTCATTGATAAGAAGCTACAACTAGGATCCCTCGTCTCGTTGAGCCTCAGAAGCTAGGTCTCGTTTGATCCACGGGTCGTTCGGATCGGGATCTATGGGAACACTCTTGAAATCCCAGCTTCGACCGAATCGGACCGGGGGTTCATCGAACACCGACTTGCGAGTAATGTCGGGTTCGCTGGTGTGATGAGCAGTCGGATCGTCTCCATCCGACGAGCCTTCGTCTTGCTCTGATTCCTCCTCCTCCTGACTTTCCATCGAACCTTCGACCAAATCCTCTACGTCTTCCCTCGATTCCTGATGATGAAGCGACGAGGGAGATATTCCGGGTACATCGAGGTGAGGAGAGACGGGTGACACTTCGCGATCTTCGAGGACAAGTCTGTCTGTCGACGTTGAAGGGTCCTCCGAATTCGACGATTCGAGAGCGCGAGTCAAGTCGGAAGCAAAGTTCGATTCGACCAAAGGGCCGTGTGGCGTTGGTCGTTGAGGAGGAGGTTGCTCGTCTACGGAAGCAAGTCGCGTAAGTGAACGAACGAGAGACGAGACGAATGGACGACTTACTAGAGACAGGGTCAGGGTTATCCATTGAATCCATGCGGGGTTCGGGGGCTTCTCGTGCATGGTTGACGATTACTTCGGGTTCGGAGTGACGAGACGGCGAAGCCCCCCGTTGTTCGGTAGAGACTGCTAAGCAAACAATCCACTCAGAGCGGATTCGGTAGAAAAAATTGGCAGAACGCACGAGATACGAATGACGGAGAGGATGGAGATAAGCGTCGAGTCGCAGGATGGTCATCAAGATCGCGTCTGTACGATACTTCGAATCAGATGGGCGGCAAGATGAAACGAAATAACACGGGGAGAAAATAGACTTACACGAGATCAAGCGCGAATACGGCAGCATCGAGATCTCCTTGTTCGAGGGCATCGCCCCACCGATGAAACTCTTCCGGGACAGAGGCAGCCTGCCGCCAACCTCCTTCACCCCCTGCCGGTTCGGGAGGAAGGTTTCTGATTGATGCAGGGTTCTTCGTGCCGTAGATGTACCAAGCAGCGTTTGAGAGGCTGAGAGTAAGATTCTTGCTCGCCATGGCTAAGTACTCTACGAGCGCTTGCGACCGGAACTCCCCTTTCAAACCGTGAGCGTCGAATTTGGTGAGTTGCGATTGTGCGCGAGTCAGATGGGTAGAGGGAGAGAGCGATAAGAATACTCCGACGGGTGGAACAAACCACTCGGAGTCGTCGTGTATCGATACGGTCGATGCTGAGGAGATGGGATGAGGTCGATTCGAACCGCGCCCACCGCGGTGCCGACCGTGTGGTGCGCCTTATTGGGTCCCTCGATTGCCGAGAGCGTTGTGATGAAACATCGAAAGCAGTCGGGCTCGAACTGAAAGTCAGGATGAACTTCGACTTCGACTTCCAACGAGAGTCGCGAAGATTTGGATTTTTTCTTCCTTTTCCTTACTTTCGCATCCTTCTTCATCTCGCAATCAGTCACACGATGTCAACCGCCTCGTCTCACCCCTTTCCATCGTCGGCGATCGACTGCAACGAGCGTCTACAGAGTGAGCTTATCCCCTTCTCACTTCCATCTCTTTTTTCCCTTCTCGTTCTACCCTCACTCCTCTGGCGTTCACGTACATGGCATCGTGTGGGACGGCAGTTTGTGTCCCCTGGCCGTCGATCTAGGGGCTTATCTGCCCCGGATCGAAGCGAATCGTGGAACGGTTTAGGACAACGAGTTCGCGAGAAGGAAAGGCCGGGATGACCTGGGCTGAGCTGACTCACGGTCGTTGTTTCCATCTAGGTCAAACATGCAGTGCTTCGGCGACGGGTGAGTGACTCTCGAACGCACTCGAGTTTCGCTAACGTTTTCGTTCCTCGTAGAGTCGTGACGGTCTTCGTAACGACAAATGGTGGTCTAGATGTCTGCTTCTTCTAAAGCGGTTGGACTATCGGTGAGTCGCTCAGGTCAGTAATTGCGCCGACAGAAAGCATCGAAAACTAATACGGCCCCTTTACTTCCTTTAATTGAGTATAGTCGAAGCTGCCGGTCTCTCTATCTTCGATACGACCAAACGAACAAGTCTAGATCAACGGATGGAACAGTGAGTCTACATCTCCCGCTCATTTTTGGGTGATAAGCTGAATTCAAAAGCTCATCAACCTCCCGTTTCGCCAATTCCTCCTTTGGCTCAACCTCAACCGATTTTAACCCAACCCACCCCTAAGCTCCACCCTCAGCTATCCCGAAAACCCTCGAACTACTACTCACTGCCGCTTCTCCAGTTCCCCAATCCGCGACTCTTCCTTTCCAAGCGCTTAGTCAAGCTCATCTTTCAGCTCCTTCACCGAGTCTACTCCCGAATACGCTACCGAAGAACAATACGATTACGAATGTGAATGCGAATGGGGCAAGAGCCGGATGAGGACGGAAAGAGGAGCAGAGGGGAATGAGTTTACTCGATCCGATTTTCGCGAGCGCAAAGACGAACGATGAGGTTCACGTACGCTTCATTAAGTCTTACAATTCTAATGCTGGAGATGATTATTGACGTTCTTTGTGATGCTTGATTCAGGCTCCTCAATCGCAACCTTCGAACCCTCTGTTGCAAGCTCATCCCGCCTCGACGACGACAGCAAGCTCGGCGTATGGTCGTGCATTGTTAGCGATGCTCGGTCATTCTGCAGGTTTCACTTCTCCCGTCTCTCCTCCGGTTCAATCTCAATCGCAACCCCAATCGCATTCACATCCCTCGACGACGATTCACCCTGCTCCTTTTCAGATGGATCAACCTCCTGCTCAACCACAGAACGTGACGACAAACTCGACAGGTCCTCAATCACCGGAGATCAGCAAGAAGGAGGAGGAATCGAAACCGTTATTCGCCGCCCCTCTTCTCAGTCACGACGTCTTCGCGAGCTTCCCCCTACCGACTCCGAAAGCGAAGAAGCAACCATCAATTGACGGAAGTGCGGGGAAGTCGTCAGGAAGTCGATCAGATCAAGGGGAGGCAGAGGCAGGGGAACGAGAAGGATCGGAGAAAGATTCAAAAGTCGACGAGGAGGAGAAAGAAGTCAGCGAGGTGCTCTCTCACGTCGAAGAGTCTCTCACGGACGTATTGAGATCCGCTCCCGGTCCTCTTCCGAGTATCGCACCTACTCAATCCGCTCTCGAGGAGGAATCGAGACAGACGACTCGAACGAACGCGACACGGTCGACGAAATCTCCTCAGATTACAAAGTCTCGATTGGTCGATATCGTGGATTCGACGGTGACGAGTCGGGGACTTGATGGGAATCATGATGATGAAGAGGCAACGCTCGAGAGGGAAGAGTTTATGAAACAGGTTTTTGAAATGTTGAAGGTTAGTCTCGATCTCCCTCTACTCCTCTCTGGTTGCGGAGACTGATTGATTGATGGTATGTAAAAACCGAGTGTTCAGATGCAGCTTTATGGGAGATACCTTGAGCGAGTCGAGGAGTCGCCGTGATTGATTACACAAAAATCCTAATCAGTTTCAATTGTTGTTTTTGGTTTAGTTCTACCTGTTGTTTCTCCCCCCCCATCGGTCCTTTACGTAGAACACACGCACAGTGCAGGATTGTGGTAAGCATCTCTCGAACCAGACATCGCGAGAGAGGAGGGGAAAAGAGAGAATTTTGCTCTTCTCCCTCTCCCTCTCTAGTCACTTCCCCTCACTCTCACTAGATCCCTCGAGAGCTTGGTATACACTTTCAAGTATGAGTTCGCCTCCACCAAAGGCTACTCCACCTCCTCTCGTGGCACCCTTCTCGGAGATTACCACTGCCTTGATTCCTCATCTCCCATCTCCATCCACCGCTCCCGAAGACCTCTCGAGGCTTCAACAAGCTATCAAATCTACTCATGAATGGTCTACGGAACTATCTTCCATTGTGAGTCCCCTCTTTCCCCTTGTTCTTCGACGCGATCTGGTCCTCAATTGAACTAACTCTCTCCCCTCTCCCTTTTCACTGCTTCTAGACTACCACGCCCGATACCGAGACCATCGATGATTTCTGCAACTTCTTATCAACCGAGTTCTTCGACTTTCAAGTCAATTCATCTTCGTCTTTCGATCCCCCGAGCAGTTCCACCAATCCCGACACTTCTCTACCGCACGGCCCCCGCCCTCGATCCCCTGAAGGTACGAGAATCGCAGCGATGGTTCAAGTCATCAAGGAGTTGTTGACCGGGTTGAACGAGAGGGCGAGCGAAGAGGGAGGAGATTGGTGGTATCGAGTCGCGATCGCGTTGGGAGAAGGTTTGATCGTGAGTTCTCTCCCTCTCTTCGTTCATGCCCATTCGAGTCAAGCTGACATGGATCAACGTAGTATCATCTGGAGGAGAACACGGTTGGAGACAGGAAACCTGACGATCTCGCATGTTAGTTCTTTCTCCAAATTTCCCTCAGAACGACTCGACTGCAGCTGACACAGTCGACGCTTTGACTTAGACCGTACTTACCTCTGCTCGACGACCGCGGCGGCTCTCGTCAAGGTGATTGTTCCCGAAGCGAGTGAGCTTCCGAAAAGTTCGGCGGACGATTTGGGAGGATTGGGACGAAATTCCCTCGAAATGGCGGCGAAATACAGCGTAAGCATACATTATTCCCCTCAACTAGACTGGCTCGTTGTTGACGCTGACCTGCTTGAATGGGTAGGCGTTTGACGTTCTCGGAGAGCTGCTCTCGAAGAATGAATCGAACAAAGCCCTGCTCAGGTATCTCTTCCCTCCGTACGTCTTCCTCAAGTCAGTAACGCTCCTCCACGTGATGTACTAACGTCGGGAGAACGATCAGGGATTACCTCGGATCAATCCTTCACGCTGGTTGGGATTATCACCTCTCTCATCTCACGTTCGAACTCGCTTTCCGACTGCTCCCTTCGGCAAAGACCTCTCCTCGAGATCGCAAGGATTTCCCACAACAACTCTTCTCGGAGGACGTGTTCAGAAGAGGTCCGGAGAACTTCGCGAAGAATTTGGGAAAGATGTTGGACAGTATTGTAGTTTCGACGGGATGGGAGGAAGGTCACCAGAGGATCCTCGAGGAGATTACGACGTTGCATATTCGCCGGTGTGTTCTCGCGACCTTCACGTTGCTAGCCAATCGAACGCAAGGTCTGACTCGGAATGTCTCGTTGCGATCACAGCTCACAGCATTTCGAACTACGCTCGATGACCTACGATTCAAAACAACTTCTTCTGCCTGCGGACCGAGGATCCGAATCCTTCGACTCTCAAGGAGAACCTTCCCTCTCGCAGATCGTCAATGAGGATTTCTACGATTCGAAACTGTTTTGGATTTCGCGACACGTTCTCGCCGCGACCATCATGGACCGCAATGAGGATTACGAAGAGGGCGAAGAGAGGATGGTTGTTCCCCTCGAAGGAGTCAAGAAGGTCTTCGTGCACGATTTGGATACTGTCGAGGGATCAGCCGAAACAAACTTGGGTGAGTTCTCTCGCGCGTTCTCCTGCTCCATCTCGGTTCCTCTAACCTCAGAATGTGGCGTGTGAGAGTAGATTGTTTCCGCGTCACTTTCCTAATCGACGCTGCTTTTCCTCTCACTCTCGGCTCGAAACCCTTATCCTCCGAAGCTTTCCACGTTGGGAAGAGAATCATCCCTTTGACCGAAACCCAAGACTTCGAATACAAAGCCGCCGGAACCGAGGTACCCAAGTATCACCGACTCGTCGTTTTGGTCAAGAAAACTCCTTGGATGCCGAAGATTCTTCACGAAACTCTTCTCGATCGAGGGAAGGTAAGTCATTCCGGTTCAATGCTCTAGATCCTAAACCGAGACTGACTGCGCTTCGATCGTCGTGCAGCGCTATCCACCGTTACTCGAGGAATTATCCGATTTCCCGAAAACTTCGGCTTCTCGTCCTCGACCTCCCCGTCCTGCTCTCCCTGCTGCTCCAGCAATCGCCCCTCCAGCTCAACCCACTGCCACTACCTCTGCCGCGAACCCTCATGGAGATCGAATTACTCCTCGACACAAAGCACCGAAAGGAGAACGTCGCGTTTCGTTCGCTCCGACTCCGGCCGACGCTCAATCCGATCGTAAACAGAAAGTATCAAGTCCTCACGGAGCTCAAGAAGGAGCTTACTTCCCGGGAGAAACACCAGAGGAGAATGAACGAAACAAGGTGGACTCATCGAAGAAAGTGGTCGAGGAAAAGAAAGAGGCGAGTCAGGAAGCGTTAAGGAAGAAAAGGGAACAGATTCAGAGTATCGCCGATGAACTCGAACGAGGATCGAGCGAAGGAGGACAAGAAACGAGGGAAAAGGACAAGGGGGAGAAGGAACGAATCGCCGCAGAAGGAGGAGGAGGATGTATTCGATCCCCTCGACAACAAGTCAAGTCGCCTCAACGTCCCTCGGACAAACAAGTCACCGCTCCTGCCGAAGTCACGAACAAGGCCACCTCGTCGCGTCAACAACAAGAAGTTACTCCGAAATCGAAGAAAGAAGAGAAGAAAACGGTTCCGTCGAAACGAGGAGACGAATCTTCGAAATCGCATAAACCCGAATCCGAACAATACAAACAGCTCGACAAGGACAAGGAAGTGAAATCTCGAGTACCTGAGAGACCTACCACGACGAAAGGAGGCGGAGGAGCGATCGAAGGAGGACAAGCTCAAACTTCGCCGGAACTTCAAGATCTTCCTCTTCGTCCCGCCAAGAAAGTTACGACTTCTTACTCGCGACACAGTCGAACGTCCTCGACCAAGAAGAAGACCCCGACGAAAGACGACACCGATGATCTCGCGATGGAGGAAGTTACTCGATCTGAATCTCCCGAAGTCTCGAAGAAAGTCGTGCGCCCTTCTGCTCGTCAACAGAAAGTCACCACGAAGAAGCAAGTCGCCGCACCACCACCTCCTCCTCCTCCCAAACCCCATAAACGAACTCGATCGTCATCGTTGAGTAAAGGAGGAGGAAAAGATGAAGATTCGAGCGAGAACGAAGAATCGGGTGGATCGTCGAATGAGAGTGATCTCCCTGCTCCGAAAGATGTTGGTCGAGGAAAGAAGGGAACGGTCAATAGAGTCGCTCCTCCTGCTGCCGCCTCGAAGAAATCAACGAAACCTCCTCCTCCGAAACGACGCAAGACCGCTACTTCTACCTCGACCATCGCCGATAAAGACGAAGAGGAGGAGGAGGAGGAGGAGGAGGAGGAGGAAGAGATCGAGAAACCGAAAGGGAAGGGAGTCGGCGCCGGGAAACGTGTTGCGAAATCGAGCAAGGTTGAAGGAAAGGAGAAAAAAGCCGTTTCTAGGTGAGTTATCCCTCTTCGTCCTCCATGCCAGATGAGTTACTGATCGCTCGTTCACTGTTAGATCTGCTAGCGTATCCGTCGCTTCTCCAGGCCCAGCTCCGAAGGACAAGTCGACGTCGAAACGCAAGGCTTCCGAATCGACCTCTCCTCCTTTCGACGTCAAGGTACCGCTGAAACTTCGACCACCTCCTTCAATCTTCGATATCAACCCGAACCAACCGGATAAGTTTTCTCTAGAGTGAGTCTCTAACTTTATTTCTCGTCGAGCTCAACTGATTTTGTCTCGTTTCGTGACGTGCAGACTCGTTCGAGAACCCGCTGCGGACGTCGATGACAGCTTCAACATCGCCGCGGGTGGAGAAGGAGACGATCTCGGAGGATTCGACGGCGGTTTCTATCAAGAACAAGAACAAGAAGAAGAAGAAGAAGTGGAA
The DNA here is from genome assembly GCF_050403485.1 of Sporobolomyces salmoneus. NCBI lineage: Eukaryota > Fungi > Basidiomycota > Microbotryomycetes > Sporidiobolales > Sporidiobolaceae > Sporobolomyces > Sporobolomyces salmoneus. The sequence continues at coordinate 45,240 of NW_027481090.1, forward strand.
CCGCGACCTCGGTTGCTTCTAGCTCAATTCCAAGCCGTCGCTCCTTCTCGTTCCTCTGTCGGTCATCCTTCCACTACCGACGTCTCGTTCGCCGATCGAGCCTTCCCTCAACCCGAAGACCGTCAAGTCGATCGTGACAAAACTAGGACGAAATCGAAAGTTCTCGTCGATGAAACTCCGGAGGCGAGTCAAGAACAACAAGTTCAACAAAAACAACAACAACAACAACCAGTCGAAGAAGAAGCGATGGACGGAGCTCTCTACCTCGGAGCTCACAGGATTGGAATTCAACTTGGCGAATTCGAATCGACCGGACAAGACGTTGAAATGGAAGACGGAGAGGGAGATTACTTGGGATCGGAAGAGGAGGCAGGAGATGAATGGGAGAGTGATTACGATGCGGGAGCAGAAGTCGAAGCGGAAGAGATGGCGGAAGCTGAGAAGCAGGAAGAATTTGTTGAACTCGCCGATGATTCGGGAGTACATTTCGATCCTGCTTTCCTCGAGCCGATTGCCGAACAGTACACTCAAGAGGGTATGTTACCCTTTCCCTCGCTCAAATTGATGTCAGTTTCGAGGAGCTGATGACTCTCTCGAATGCAATTTCGGTCAAAGCTCTAGAAGAGTCGAACATCAGACGTCAACCTCCTCAGCCTCAACCCGTTGAATTCAACACTCAATCTCGTGCTTCAACGACTCAGCCTCGACCTCCGACTCAGCGCCCCCGAGTTGAACCTCGTCATGTGGGAACCTTCCAGCCTTTGATAGGCCCGACTCAAGCCTTGATGATTCCTATGGGTGTTCCTTCTCGTCCTGTTGCTCCCGTTACAGTCCGAGTCCGTCCTGCACCGCTTCAAGCAGCACAGACGATTCAACCTCAAACTCAAGGTGGAGCTCGTCAGATGTACTTCATAGGCTCTGAGCAGAGGCGCCGTTTGTATGGTACTCCGCCGCACTGAATTCAGATCTTGTTATCCCATCTCGTACTCCAGAAGAGAAGGGCACAGACCGAGAAATAACGTTTCGTCGAGATACCAAGCGCCAAGCCAGATATTCAACGAAAGAGGTTAGCGATGCAGTCTCGCGCAAAGTCAAGGGAGTGTGAGTGACCAAGATAGGGGGAGTGAGCGAATGATGAGCGAACAATGTACTCGCGTTCAGCTCGGATCTATTCTCTCACACAGTTCGTCCTCAGGGTCTCGCGAAAGGCGATTAGCATGCTTTACGGTAATCATATTCAGGTTCCATGCGCACCTCAACCTCTCAAGGGTCAGCTGCCAAAACTTCGTCTGACCCGAACGATTCGCAAAACGGTCATGTGCGAACAAGGAAAAGAGAACACTGGTGACCTCGCACTTGAGGCTGGGTCTGACGACATAACATTGCGTGTAGATCTGTCGTGTACGCGTCAGATGATCAAAAGGTAGCGTCCCCCATCGATCAGATTTCTGTCCTTTGTATCGACCCTTGTGCCCCTCGACCGGAACGAGGTGCGGGTGTACGAGGTCTCCTCTCCTCGATGTAGAGACTGGCCAGGAACTCTACAGGAGGGAGGGACAACGAAAGGATCAAAGGCATCACTTCGATGGGGGAAGGACAGCCTCGCTAGCGAGGGGCTTCCACGAGCTCCGACTGAACGATTAAGCAACGGGTCCAGCGACCTACTGAGCGCAGGGTGGAAAGGGTCCAGCGACCTCTGAGCGCAGGGTGGAAAGGGTCCAGCGACCTACTGAGCGCAGGGTGAAAAGAGACGAACGAGAAGGAGCGTCTAAAGAGGAAGGAGGAGAAGAGGGGTGAGCAAACTCTGAACGAGAGAGAGAGAGAGAGAGAGAGAGAGCAGGACTCACGAGCTCCTCCTGAACGAATAATCAGCAGTTCCATCTACCTACTCAGCGCAGGGTGGAGCCTCTAAGAAGAAGAAGGAGGAGGAAGGGAGGCAACTCGAAACCTTCATCTCTTCTTGACTCTCTACCGTCTCCTCGCGTCTTGCTGAGACCGCTGGTGACGCGTTAGAATCCGACACTATACTCTCGATCGACATCGCAAGTTCATGGGCTCAGAACGGAAGCCGTCGGCGACTGAATCATCAATGGGCCTACTCATTCCGCCCTCTACGACGCCCTTGCTCCCAGGCGAGTCGGATCGCGATCTAGATTAAGCCAAGACCCGGGTAGACGGAAGTCACATAAGCGGGTGAACGATCTGCCCTTTGAAGCTTCAACACCTCGACGCTCTTCTCTAGTTCTTCTCCCTTTCCGAGGCTTCAGAATCGCAAGCTGACGAGAGCCTTCGTACCACCTACTATATCCCTTTCGCATCCGCCGCAGCCTCGTAACCGGATGATCCCCCTCAGTACGGAACCTCCCCAAAGCTCACGGCTCGACCTTGTCAATCATTCACCTCTCTCGGACGGCTCCTCGCCCTTCAGGTCTCTCCTACGAATCCTCCCTTCCATTCTCTCGTCCTCGTCGGACCTCTCAACTACCGTCATCCTCGACAATGCCCGTCTCCCTTTTCGACTCTAATCGCTCGAAACCCTCGTATTCGGTCATTACATCAGATTGATCGGGGAAGAAGCTGTCAGAGAGAGCACGGCAATTGTAACTCTGGAATAGCGGTCGGTTAGATCGGCTGTGAATAAGAACTTTCGTTGTCGATTTTGACTGGAGTTGGAATTCATTGCTCAGCTCTTATCTCAGCTTCTTCATCTCTCAACCACAAACATGCAATGACCGAGTGAATAACCAAATGATTTGCGTGACTAGTTGAACAAGACGAGCTACTGTAGCAAGCAAGACAGAAAAAAGAGAGAGAGAACCAGAGAGACAGCTCAAGTGACTATCAAGGGAGTGAAGAGAGATCCCTCGCGCACGCCGCGTTTCGTTCGCTCGCCTTACATGTTTCCCCTTCTAGCTATCATCCATCATTGACTAGTTCTTGTTCCAGTTTTTGATGCGCTCGACTAGAGCTGGATCTTTTAATCGGTTGCGTTTGTCCTTTCTTCTGCGTTTCTCGCCTGTAGCATAGCAAAGTCCTTAGTCGGTCGACCCTCGAACATAGGTAGAACCATTCGAGACTTTACCTGAAGGTTGAGGAGCGGTTGATGGTTCGTGTTTCGGTTGGTTGTCGTCTCTATCGGTGTAGACCTGGGCGTAGATGGGCCGATCCAATAAAGACGAGTTGTTGAGGGCGAGGAGAAGTGCCTTGCTCGACTCCGGCTCTCGTCTCGGACGGACGGTTACGATAGCGTATCCAAGTTTCGCTCCGTTTCGCGGCTTCGTCGGCAGTTCAATTTTGTCAACCTGTAGACGATATGTCGTGGACAAAGTCAGCGTTGTGTATTGTGTCGAGTGAGATGTACTGATCTTCCAAACTTACGCGAGCGTAATGGGAAACGAGCGTTTCGACATCTAACTCAGTGGCGGCATTCGGAATCTTTTTGATGAAGAGGACGACAGTCGTTCGATCGTATGCCACTCCAGTCCTGCTTATGAGAGATTGTCAACCGTCTTCTCGTGTAAACCGAAGATGAAAAGAAGTGGGAACCCACTCTGCCGATTGGCCGTCTCCTCCTTGCTTCACCTCGCTCGCGTTCCCTTTCTCAGCGTCTGCTGCTGCTGCCAACTCTACGAGCTTTCCCTTCCCTTTCTCTGCCGCTGTCCATCGGCGAGGTGCGTCGCCAGAGTTGACTTCGATCTGCTTCGAGGTTACAGGCGCTCGCTTTCGCGGGAGACCCGTAACACGGCGACGCTTCGGCGGGGGACTTGGTGGGGATTCCTCCTCGATGTCTTGGTTCTTGGATTGGTGGAGAGGTGGCGGCGAAGAGGGGAAAGTCGAGGTCAATCCTCGGGCCGCGCGGAGGAAGCCGTTAGCCGATATACCGTCGTCGAGTCGAGTTGAGGGGGTGGTAGCGGTGTTCATCCTGAGCTGGGCGGGCCCTCGGAAAGGCCGAGGTCGAGGTAGATGATTTTGCAGAGAAAAGATGATTTGTTCGTAAACACTGTCTCTTTCTTCATTACAGTACATTTTTTCAATTACATATTACAATTATTGCTAACGTCAAAAAAAATGGCCATTACAAAATAAAAAACTTTTTTTTGGAGGGGATTTTGAGAAGGGTATTGCCTATATCTTTCGCTACAAGCTTGCTAGAGCTCTCGTTCTTCTTGTATGTATCGTGATCCTGACTATTTGGTTCCCCTACTGGGTCATCGAACGCAGCAGCAGCGTCCCTGCAAGAGGAGATCGAAAAAAAAAGTTTATTTTTCAATTGGCCATTTTTTTTGTCGTTAGCAATCCAACAGGCTTTTGTCGAGCTAGAGATGATTCTCTGTAAGAAATTGCGGGTGAGAAGTCGGGGTCAAGTCGGTCCAAGTCGGTCCAAGTCGAGTTGAGTCCCGCAGAGAGAAGCCGGTCAAAAATCAGCTGCTGAGCAGTTTGACGTCTGTGAGAGAACGGTAGTTTCAATTTTGACAGACTTTTGACCGAAAGAATGGCGAGCTCGCTGGGTCGAGAAACGAATTCATTCACTGGCTACAGAACGCCGTCGACCAACCTGCGATTCTTCGACAGTACATGTCGAACTTCTCGCTCTGCCCGTCTTCCAAAGCTGTCCGACCTACGTCAATCTCCCTTACGAGTGCGTTATCTTCTTTCTTCCTTTTCGAGAATGCTGACCGACTCTCGCGTTTAGGTCGTATGAGGACACAAAAAGACGGGAACAGAAGAAAAAGAAAAAAGAAACCGACTCGTTCCTACTCTCGACGTCAAGCCGATCCGGAATCTCCCTTGTCAGCCAATTCGGGCTCGTGAACGTCGACAACTTCCAACCCGTCTCCGTTTGCATTGAGTTTGATAACAGCTTCATCTCCATTTCGTAGGGTTCCTTTGAGGAGAGCGTTCGCGAGACGAGTACGAATCTCCTTGTCGACGAGTCGGTTCAGCGCCCTCGCTCCCCAGTGAGGGTTGAATCCGATCTTTGCGAGCCACTCTCTCGCCGAGTCTTCAACCTTGAGAGTGAGGTGACGGTCCGGCGCGGCTGGAGAGTGATTGAGGGTGTTTTCAACCTCACGGATACGGAGGGCGACGATGTCCTTGACGGCGTCGGGAGAGAGGGAATTAACGACGAGTTGGAGATCGAGGCGGTTGAGGAGCTCAGGAGGGTAAAGAGCCTGTACGCGATCGAGTACGGCTTCTTTGGCGTGATCCGTGATCGTTCCATCTTCGCGGGTTGATCCAGGTTGCGAGAGAATATCGCTACCAATGTTCGAGGTGAGAATGATCTGCAGATTCGAATGCGTTAGTTTGGATCATGGATATGAGAAAAAGGAGAAAGCTCACAATCGTGTTCTTGAAGTCTACCTCTTTCCCGTCTCCTGACGTGAGTTTTCCTTCATCGAGAATTTGTAGGAGGATGTTGGCGACGGATGGATGAGCTTTTTCGAATTCGTCAAAGAGAACGACCGAGAAAGGTTTGCGTCGAACGGCTTCGGTCAATTCGCCAGATTCTCCGTAGCCGACGTATGAAGGAGGAGCACCAATCAACCTCGAAACGGTGTGTTTCTCGCCGTACTCGGTCATCGAGATCGTCACCAAGTTCTTTTCCGTCCCAGTCAACTCGGCGGCCAAAGCTTTCGCGAGTTCCGTCTTTCCCGTTCCCGTCTTTCCCAACAACAACACTGATGCAACAGGTCGGTTTCCACTGTGTAGCCCGGCTCGGGAAAGTTGAATAGCGGATGCGATCGCGGCGATTGCTTCATTTTGGCCCCGCACGCGCGCACCCAAAAATTTTTCGAGTTCGAGGAGTCGAGACCTGTCTCCACGGAGGAGCGTCGAAGTCGGAATACCGGTAGACTGTTGAAAGAAAGAAAGAAAGAATGGTGAGTCACGAGTGACTCGCGACTCGCGACAAGAAATAGGAGCAACAACGTACTTTGCTCACAACCCTCGCGACGTCATCTGCCGTGACCCTCGCTCCTTCGTCCGACTCTTCTCCTTCGCTTTCTCCTTCCTTTGGCAATTTCGCTTCGAGGGACGGGAGGATAGAGTAACGAAGCTCACTCGCACGTTGGAAATCGCCTCGCCTTTGGGCGTCCTCCAATTCGAACCTCTTCTCTTCCAATTCTTTCCTCGTTTTGCGGATCTCCTCGGCACGTTCTCGTTCCGCTTTCCACGCCGATTCCATCTCTTTTGCTCGTGCCTCGAGTTCCTTCAATTCCGATGCGATCGTTTCTCGCCTTTCTTTCGAAGCGTGATCTTGATCTTTCCCGAGGGACTGAAGTTCAATCTGAAGCGTCGTGATCGTGCGTCGAAGAGCATCGAGTTCGTCGGGAGGAGATTCCTTACGGAGTCGGAGAGAGGCGGCAGCTTCATCGATAACGTCGATCGCTTTGTCGGGTTGGTGACGATCGGAGATGAAGCGAGTACTCATGACGGCTGCAGCGACGAGAGCTGAATCACTGATCGTGACTGTGAGGGAGAGAGAATGTCAAGTCGAGGGGGCGAAGGAGAGAGGGCAAAAAAAAACTGACCTCCGTGATGAACTTCCAACTTGGGTTTCAAGCCTCGAAGCATCGTGATCGTCTGTTCGATGTTCGGTTCGTCCACCAGGATAGATTGGAATCTTCTGCTCAACGCGGTGTCTCGTTCTATCGTCTTTCGGTATTCGTTGATCGTGGTCGCTCCGGCAAGTTGCAATCCCCTTCCCAACGCAGGCTTGAGCATGTTGCCTCCATCGAGGGATCCTTCAGCTTTGCCTAAGTTGAGGAGCTGATGAATCTCATCCACGAAGGGAATGACAGTTTTGTCCGACTCGAGATCTTGAATCAAGGCGCGCATCTTTTCCTCGAACGAACCTCTCACGCCAGTGCCGGACATGAGAGTCGAGAGATCGATCGAGACAACCCTCCTTCCCTTGAGAGATTCAGGGACTTCGCTTGCGACGATTTTCTGTGCCAGTCCTTCGACGATGCTTGTTTTTCCCACTCCCGCAGGCCCGATCAATAAAGGGTTGTTCCTAGGAGGAGAGAGACCTCAATATAGATCAGCTTCATGTCACGCGCCGCTCAGACCTTGAGAAGAGTCAGGCTCACTTGGATCGACGAGACAAAATTTCAATCATGCGTCTCGTTTCTGCATCTCTTCCAATAACCGGATCCAACTTTCCGAGTTTCGCAAGCTCTGTCAAATCCACTCCGTTCTCACGCAAGGTACTCCCAGGTTCTCGTTTCTGCTGCTGTTGATCGAAAATGTTCCATCCTCCCACTCCTCCCGGTCCTCCTCCTCCTCGAGGTGGTGGCGGTCCTTGACAGCGAGATGAAGTGGTAGAGAGTGAACGAGCTGGTCTTCCGTCGCGAGTTGAGTGGAGGACAAAAGGAGCGATGGCAGATGAAGATGGAGAGAAGCGGGTAGTTCGTCCGAGAGAGCGAGAAAGCATTCGCGAAGGGTGCGAGTATGAGATCGACTATTGAGTTTGTCAGGTCGAAGGGGTGCGAAAAGGGAAAGAGGAGGTAGAGAGAGAGAAGCCTGTCTCGGAGCCATCGAACTCTGGAAATTGTTCTCGCAAATTCTACTCGACGGTCGCTTGCGCGTTTGCGTCTCGAACTTTCCAGCTGAAGCGGTGCGCTGCCGGAAAGCTGCCTGAGGAAAGCCAATCTCGCTGGTCCCGCCTCTCACGACCTTAAGCTCTCGACACGAAATCAATCTCAAGCTCAAAACGCGATGATTGCACGCTAGCTCGCGCGCTTTCACAGAGAGGGACGACATGGAAAGTACAGAGCTTTACACACGACAAAAGCTGACACGGTGTCGTGAACGAGAGACTGGGTTGAGAATTTTCTCTCTCACATCACAAATTCGAGAGAAGATGAATCTATCGCTTATTCCCTCAAGCGTACCGAGCTAACATATCGCTCAACTAGAATTGAAGACGAGCGAAGAGGTTAAGCTCATTTGACAGGAGGAACCCAAGGGAAAGGACAGAATAGGGACAGACTAACCTTAATGGCACCGGCCCTCAAAGCGTTCTGAACATCACTCAGATCCTCAATCCCTGCAGCATCCATTACTTGCCTCACGGCATCTCTTGCGCTCTGTTCCAAGCTACCGAGACCGTTCGCATCGAGAATCGAATCTTCCAAATCTTGGTCTTCCGATTCTGATCGACCAAAGTAAGCGCTGCGTGCGGGAAGCCATCAAAGTCTAATGTCAGCTCGACGAAAGATGACTCCGAGAGCGAAACTCACTTGGAAGAGATGGCGGAAGCGCCCTGGAAGTTCTGTAGACGCTGTTGAGCTTCTCGCGAGGCATTCGCATCGTACGAACCGGTTTGATGGTACATATCGGAAGAGATACCTGCGAAAAGGTTTCAACGTGAGGACACGAGCTCGCTTTACAGCTGCGTCTCATCAGGGTGATCAAAGGAAAAGATCGCACCTTTTTGATTTCCGAACGTCTTTCTTGCGTAGTTAGATTCCTCTGTAATCAGCCATCGATATTTAGTACGAGTAAAGATACGTACAAACCGACGGGCAGTAGAAAGATACTGAAGAATTCGCTCACCGGGTTCGACATAGCCATTTTGGGCTCTCGCAAGTGCTTTCTTCCTCTTCTCTGCCTCCTGCGCAGCCTGTTCCCCGCTCAACCCGGCGACTTGACCGAATCCTAGCTTCCTGACTCCCATTCCGAGCCTCTCGACATCGCTGTCGTTCTTGATCGGTACTTTCTTCCCATTCGAAGCGGTCGAATTCTTCGCCGCCTGAGCCTGAGATGTCGAAGCGGCGGCAGCAGCGGCAGCTTGTTCCTCCTCCTCCTTTCGACGATCGTAGCCCAATCGTTTGATCCTTTCTTCCTCCTCTTTCGCCCGTTTCTCAGCTTCTTCGAAATTAATCGTCATTCCTCCCTTCTTGACTCCTCCGAGTTTCGACGCTCCCAGCTTTGAAGTCTTGGCGGCGCCGAGTGAAGAGGTTGTCGTTGACGAAGTCGAGGAGATCGAACGAGTTGCACCGAGAGTTCTAGGTCGACTCGTCGAGGGATTCCCGCTTGATGACGAGGTTGGATTTGAGGAATTCGGAGAAGCAGAGGTTCGTAAAGAGGAAGAAGTGACGGTGCGGGGTGCAGCTGTTGGCGGGTTCTGTCTGGAACCGAGACCGAGCACGGGAGGGGAACTGACGGCGGGCGATGCGAGAGGGGTATTGGGTTTCGAAGCAGGCGCGTCCCACGAATCGAAGAAGTCGTCATCTTTCTTCCCCGCTCCCGTAGATCCAGAACCCATAGGTCCGTCTCGATTCCCTCCTAGTTCAGCTCCCTCAACGACGACATCTTTCCCGTAGATTCGCTCGTCTTCCTTCATTTTCTTGGCCAATTCTTCCTTGTAAAGTGCGGCTCCACGCGAGAGGTACTTTTGTTTCGTATCGGAAGAGGAGGGGTTGTAGGAACCGGGATGACGGTTCAAGAAATCGATGAACGCCGCGTTGCCTCCAACCTTCATGGCTCGTAACTGGGGCCAGTACCAAATATCGAGGTTGGTCGACCTGTTCGCGGTACGGAGAACTTAGAGGTCAGCGAGGATCACACGTAGGAATACTAGAGGGGTAGAGAGGAATCGAGAACATACCTAACGAAAGTGACATGGACTCCAGCGTTCCGGTGCACGGAAGAGCAGTCCAAGCAGATGTAGACTCCATAAGTCACGGAAGCCTACGAGCAGCGCCCAATAGAGAGAGGAGAGGAAGCAAGGCGTGTCAGCGTGATTTGGGTCGGAAAGAGGGGGAAGGAAGCCAGACTGACCCAAGTCGGATTCTTCGCTTTGCAGTCGACACACATCTACTCACGACGATCAACCGATAGAGGACCGGGGCGACCAGAATCATCAGCGTCGTGGAGGAGGAGGTTGATCGAATAACACGAGTTTACTCACCTTGTTCGCCTTCTGATTGCGCAAGACGTGGAATATCGCATCACGTTCTTGACTGGTAGCAGACATTCTTCCTATCTGGCGGAGGGGTGCGTCGATAAGAGAGAAAGAGCGAGAGGCAGAGCAATTCGAGTCGCGATCTCGTTTCCCAGATCCTCTCTCCCCGAAGGTCTATTGATCAACTTATCGACCATCCGATGTCACGAATAGTAGAATCGACAACTCCGGCACTGCCTACCCAAACCGCCCCGTTGGCTTCTTCTCCTCTCCCATCTGCTCCACCTCTCCCGCTTCAACTCCTCCTCGCCCAGGCAGTGTGTCAATTCGGAGTTGACGCGAGTTGGACCACCATCTCGCAGCTCGTCGAGTCGAGTCCAGAGTGGCCCGAGGATGCCGCGAAAATGACTCAACAAGTTAGTCTCTTCCCAGCTCCCTTTTACCGGCTCGAAGGATCTCACAATCTAGTCAATCGACAGGGCTACGAGACTGTATTCAACGACATGATGGGGTCGAGAGGATTAAATGCGTGAGTTGGCGCATTCTCGACAAGTTTCAAGTTTTCAGGTTGCTCAAATTGACTCTGTACCTCGCTGCACAGCTCCGCCTGCGGCCAGCCTCGCGGTGCGTAACGCTATACTATCTTTCCTCGCTCGAAGACTGGCGAAAAGCTGATCAGTGAAGTTGGGACAAATGTGACAGCTCGACCAGTACGGAAATTGATTCATTCCCTCTATTCCGACCTACTCGTCTCGCTTCGAGACCAGATTCTTGCATCTCATGCACAGGAAATGTTAGTCATCCTTGCTACGCCTCCTCGAGCTCGTTGGTCTCGAAGCACGAACTGACATCAGCATCTGAATGTTCTATCACCAGGAAGCTCCGAAGCGAAAACCACCAAATCGCCACAGGACAAGTCGACAAGCTCCTGTTCAACTCCGCTCCGCAATCCGTCAGAGACAGGATCGAAGAGACTCAAAAGGCGGGACAAGAAGATTCGTCGCAGCTTGGAGCGCAACAAAGCGAAGGAGATCAAGAGAACGCAATCGACAAAGCTGCTGCGCCTCCGCCTTCGACTGAATCGTTGGACGGCAGAGCATCCACGACTGTTGATCAGGAGGTACAGCCGAGTCTGACCCACTCTGAACAACTAGAGGAGATGACGGTCAAACAAATCGAGGGAACCGAACCTCAAACAAAGGTGTCGACCGATGATGTTGGAGAGGAAGAATCGCAGGATATGGTTGTACAGGCCGAGGGAGAACAGGCCGAGGAAGAAGAAGCCGAGGAGAAAGGGAACGAGGAGGAACAAGAAGAGGAACAAGAGGAGAAACCTTCGAAAAAACGAGGCAGGAAACCGGTGGGGACCTCAAGGGGAAGAAAGAGAGCGACCACAGGTCGTCGAGGGAGAGCAAAGAAAGAAGATGTCATCGACACAGAAGCGATTCCCGAGGAGGAGGACGGAGGCGATGACGAGTCTGAAACCGTCGAAGGTGAAAACGGCGCCGAAGAGGAAGACGAAGGCGAAGGGGAAGGAGAAGGAGAGAACCCCTCTATTGAGGATGGCGTAGAACAAGATGGGAAGAAACCGGAATCACGAAAGAGAGCTGTAAGCGGTAGAACAGGTGATCCTCATTCCGTCGTTTTCGCTCGTTTCCTCACCTTTACTGAAGTCGCTTGAACATCTGTCTCTGTAGGTTCTAGGACGACCAAGCGCAAAGCTGCTGAACCAACACCTCCAACGGCCGACTCTCCGGAAGCAGCGGGTGATGAAGAAACCCCTGCGCCTGCTTCCAAACGTGCCAAACGAGGAGGGAGAAAATCTCGAGCTGAGATTGAAGCCGAACAGGAAGGTCTCGACCCAACAGGTGCGCAATCTTCTCTCTCCAGTGGTCCGCACGTGGAAGTATGCTAATCGTGCGGCTCGTTCTCATAGCTAAAGAATCGAAACAGCTCGCAGCAAGACGGAAAACAGCTTACAACAGGATTATCGAGACGATTCGAAGTTCGTTACCATTCTCAAGCTCGTTCGACACGAAGGTCACGAAGTCTCAAGCGCCCAACTACTCGACCGCCGTGCAAAGACCGACGTGTCTACGAGACATCACGAAAAAGATCAAGAATGGCGAAATCAAGGACAACGGGGAACTCACGAGGGAGTTTGCGATCATGTGCGCCAACGCGGTACAGTTCAACGGAATCGAAGGAGAAGTTTCCGTCGGAAGACAAGCGCAAGAATTGTTTGAAACGTTCGAACGGTGAGTTTTCTCAGTCTTATCCGTCAACGCGACTTCGAAACAAGCGCTGACTGATGGAAGCGTCGGTACTGATCACAGCGAAATGAACGAGACGTTGTCGACGGAGTTTCTCATGGAAACCAGCAGTCAATGAGGATCCGAGACTTGATTACGGAGAGATCTGTGCATTTGCCCCGTAGCGCTGTTTCTGTTAAGGCCTGTCGTGTTGTCCATCGCGTAATCGTATCGAATTAGTCGGTAGCTACAAGTTGTTGTAACTGAGAACGAGAAGCAATGATTTATTCAGACGAGATTCTTCGAAACTTTTGCTTGAAATTCTTCTTCCTCCACCCCATGTCGATTTCCTCACCTTTGCCGGCAGAAACCTTTTCGAGCAGACCTTTACAGCTTACAATCTCGCTAGATCGGATACCGGCACCCCACGCTAGACTCGCCGGCTCGTCATCAACTTCATCAGAATTAGATGCAACTTCAACTTCGACGCCCGTGGGAACTAGCTACCACGACGAAGACCCCTTTGACGAATTCGATCGCGACAAAGAGACTAGGACGAACGGAGATCATGGAAGATTCCAGGGTGAAGATCGGGATCCGAAACAAGATGTAGATTCCGCCGAGGCGTTGGTTGATCGCGTCAGCACGATCTTCCCAAGTATCGATGGAGGTGTCGAACTGGCGCTCCTGGAAGAAGACATAGGAGGACAGGATTCACCGCCAGAATGGTTGCGGGAAACGAGCGGGAGAATCACTTCGATCGCACTCGGATGTGTTGATCCAGCCGGAGTGACGTTGGAGCGGGGCGACGCGGACGATAGGATTGTACACAGCGAACGGAGGAGGAGGCCAACCAGACGAAGGAGAGTCGCCGTTGGATCCGCAGATGGACTCGTTTGGATCTTCCGCAACAAAGGCGAGGCATCCGACGCTGATAACCTCGCGAGACGACGACATGAGCGGGACAGTACGATCATCGCAGCGCCTGTTTCGCCTTCGACGTTGGCGTCGACAACAACGAAACTTCCCCGTCCTTCTCCGACCTCGACTCGTGCCTCCTCTCCTCTCAACACTTCTCCTCCACCTCGCGCTTCGCTATCACCGCAGCTGACAACTCGACGCTCTTCGGCGAGCCTTTCTACCCTGTCCTCCTTCACGTCCCAGTCCGCTCTTCGACACGCCTCTGGACCTCCATCTCTCAACGGTTCCACCACAACGACCTACTCAGAGCTTAGATCTCTCGCAGATCAACGATTACGCAAGGCGAGCGCCACTGTCTCCGTATCAACAACTTCAGTAACTCCTTCCCCGGGCCCTCATCGTCATTCACTCTCGCAAGATTCTTCTACGCACGGCTCCGAGTCACCAGAAGATTCCCCCGTCGTGACCTTGCCTCCTCTATCTCCCGTCGAACCATCAATATATCCTCTATCGCCTACGCCGAATCGTCCCCCTCCCGAATTCAGGTTCAGCCCGTCGACGCCTTCGAACGACCCTGAGTCTAACTCAAATCTGATCACCCCTTCTCCGAGGATTCACCACAGCTCGTCGTCAGGGGTTTCGAGCAGGAAGGAACGCCTTTCACGGAAAGTTGAATCGCGAAACACAAGTCATTCGAGGGGTCCGAGAAAAGAAAGTATTACAAACGGAATCGGGTTGTGGGAAGATTCGAGCACGACAGAATCACCGATACGAGTTGAGGAGGTCCGTGGATCCGAAACGATCGATCGACAGGAAACAATCGACGAAGAAAAGAACGAAACCAGCGACCTGGAACCAGCGCTGAAGGTTCTGACGCCGGGATTCGGACGTGTAGTCGCGATCCGTTCGGTGGAACAAGATCATGTACTCTGCTCCAGTCACCAGGAAAGAGAGAGAGGAGGGGAACTCTTGATCGTGCTGAGAGAAAGCGGGTGAGTAACCGGTCGGTTTCGTCTGTATCGGTTACCAACAGGCTGACCCGTGTTCTCCATCGCGAAACAGTCACCTTTCTGCGATTTCGCTTCTTGACGGGCACTGTCTAGCCACTTGCGATTCTCGGACAGAAACGCGCACAAAGTACACAGATTTGCAAATTTTGCGGGAGGACTCGGTACGTTGTCTGCGCGTTCCGCCTGTCTAGAACTCAATTCTGACGCTCTCAGCTGTTGACAGGGACGGATGATAGCTTTCTGTGCCGCTGGAGAACCCAATTCTGCAGTCGTCTGCATCGATCTCGATACTTTCTCAACCATCGAGACCGTTAAACGCATTGAGCATTTCGCAGTCTCGGCCCTGCACGGTGAGCCATGGAACAGATCTGTTCAAGAAGGCTGACCCTGACTGACCAAGATCTCCTTGCTTTCTCATCGTGACTAGCGTCTTTCGCGCTGCTTTACGTCTCTCCGGATACGCGGGCGCTTTTGTCACGACCTATCTCGCGATCATTTTCCCCAGATTCGATCCTTGCGAAAGAGAGCACCATTCTCGGTACTCTCGAAGTTTCGGGGAAACTGAGAGGGCTGAGAACAAATGGAAGCCTCGTCGTGTGGTGGGATGAATCGGACATTTCTGTAAGCCGTGTCCTGTCTTGAATTGATCTATGCTGATCCTCTCGCGCGTGAACAAGGTTGCCGGTCTCGGTCCTCAACAAATCACCCAAGTCGCGCGGATGCCTCTGCCTCGAATCCGAGACATCGTCATTCTGCCGGGACAAGATCGCTTCGTGGTGGTGACCAGAGACAGTATACGAGTTCAACGAGTCATGACCAAGACCTTCCAGCCATCGTGAGCGTATTGAGCCTTTCCCGAGGTTTCGCTCATTAACTGACCCGCTTTGCACAGATCAAACAAGATCGAACTCGAGCGACAATTCGAGCTGACCGGAGTCGAAGCTGTACATCATTACGAAGCACCGATCTCGAGCAACGAGCCGCCAAAACTGTTGTACTCGACTCTTCACGCCAACGGGAGTCGGATGCTGAACTGCCTCGAGCTCGACACGACCTTCGAAACTCGCACCTTGTATCGCTCACCGTCTCCATATCCTAGACCACGAGTGACTCGCACATACAAAGTCGATTCAGAATCGATTCTGTTCGGCTTTTCGGATGGAACGATAACCCTCCGCCCCATCTCGTCTCTGGGAACCGACTTCAGCGCTTCAGACTCCGACGTCCAGCTCAGTGGAGCAGTCTCACTACTCGATGTTGTTGATCTCGACACTCGACAAGTTGTAGTCGCAGGTAGCGTTAACGGAACAGTCGGTTTCTGGACTCTCCCGTGAGCATGGCTACCTCTTCTCTCGCTCGATACGATCGATCCTGATACCCCAATATCGTCTGCAGGAGCCTGCAAGAGCTCGCCACCTTCTCCCTATTCGCTTCCCCGATTGTCGCTCACGCCAGCCTTTCTCTCCCGCGTCACTCTCAGGCATTTCTCTTCGTGTCAAGCAATTCTCCAACCGCACTCGTGTCGATCGACCCGCCGCAAGTCATCCTCACTCTCCCCGGTTCGAGAACTCCGACCCAGCTCGTTGCGACCACGAAACAAGGCGAAATCCTTGTTCTCTACAGGCAAGGTCTCGCTAGAGTCTGGGACGCGGGAATAGGAGAGTTGAGGAGAAGTATGGACGAGAAGACGGCACAAGGTGTACTTCGAGAGACAGCGAAAGAGTGGAGAATTTGGTGAGCTTATCCCCAAAATTCAGCGGACCTTTCTGCCCGGTATTGATACTTTTCGCCTATCTAGGTTTGACGAGGACGACGAGAAACCCGATGCTGCTATAAGCTCGATGGCTCGTAAGCTCTTGCGCAAGCTCCCAGACCTCACGTTTCGTTTGTTGACGATAGTTGACCTTTTTTGGATCGGGTATGTCGATCGAACAGATCCTTCCGCCAACTTCGACCTCAGGGCCTTATTGGACGATGTCTCCCGCGATCTACCCTGGTCAAGCTCACATCAACGAACCTCGAAGAAGCTACGAAACGGTTTCGACAGTCTCGATGCAACCCCCGACATTTCTCGCTCAGCCAGTCCTGCACAGCTCTCTAGCCCCGAATCTGGCTATCTCGGAATCGTCAAAAGATGGTTGTCGAACCTCATACCGTTCGGTGACGACGAGGATTGTGATCGAGCTCTCGAGCAACTCGGGATCGTTCCATCCCCGGTTCAACTCGAACTCGCTACGAACCAGTACGTCTTTTCGCGCTACGACTGTCCTTACTTTTCCTGTTGAACCTGACTTCCCGTCGCATGGAATCAGGTCGGGATCCCTCGCCTTTCCAGCGCAATCGCTTGCAAAGTCGGCCTGGACGATTTCTGGAAACTCCACAGCTCGACGACTACTGATGATTGTCTGTCTACTTCGAGTGTTCCTCAATTTTCCAGCTACAGAGCGAGTCGCGAGTGAAGCTATAGTGTATTTCAGTGCTTGTCTCGAAGGTTCGATTGGGAACACGTTTCAGGAACCTCGCCTCGAGTTCTTCGTCGACTACTGGTTGGATAAGAATTGTAAGTTCCGCACACGGATATTCGCCGCTCGCCGCTGTGTGGTCTCTGTGCTGACCCTCACCTTCAGCCGAAGTGCAGCAAGCCGCGAGAACACTCTTTGGAACTTATCTGGCTTCTCTCCCGGATCAAGATACCCTCAAACTTGTTTCACGATTGGAGAGCTGCCGTGGGTCCTTCTGTCATCATATCTGTCGCTATAGGTTTATCTGCTGATGCGCTAGTGCCTATTAACAGTACCAGTCCGCTCGCGGTCGGGGGAACGCCTTCACGCTAGAGCAGATACAGCCATCCTCGTAATCGGACTGGTGGCGATAGACCGCTTCAAGCTGCTCGCAACCTCGTGAGTTTATTCTCGCCAGCTTCATGTGTCTACCGCCTGAAAAACAGCTGACGTTTAAGCGAGTTCAGACTGCTCGCCGATCTGTCCGCCTCCGTCGCTTCCTACCTAGACGATTCGCAACATCCTTTCCATCGAGCGATTGCGACAGAACTCTGCTCGAGAGGATTCCACATCTGGCAGAACTACGTCGACGCACCAGCTCTCGTCCGACAGCTCTTTTCGATCGCGATAGGTCGAGATCCCTCAACTCCGAGCGACCTCCGAGCCATGGCTCGACAAGCGACCGTCCACGTCGCTGGAGTTAACTCTCCTCTCTTCATGTCGACCCTCCTCTTCGACATTCTAAACGCTCCAACGGCGATTTCTCGCAACGCGACACTCAAGCTTCTCGGGTTTATTATTCGAAAGGTGAGTCGTCCGACCTATCACGAAGCTTACTCCATCAGCCACGCTGACTGATGATCTCGTTTTCGTAGAAACCTCTCGTACTGTATCATTCTTTGCCTCGAGTTGTCGAAGCCGTCGTGAGATCGCTCGATCCGACGATTAGCGATCTTCGCGAAACAGTTCATCAAACGGCAACAGTAATCTTCAACGAACTTGTCAGAACGTGAGTGCTTTCGACGTCGCTCCCAGATTCATCACTAAGCCTTGTTGACGTGACTCGGGGCGCTCGGAACTGTTTCTGCAGTTTCCCGTCGATCGACTTTCACGGCAAATCGCAGAGACTAGCTGTAGGCACCCAAGAAGGATCCGCTATCGTTTACGATCTCAAAACCGCTACACGCCTCTACGTTCTCGAAGGGCATCATCGACCTCTCGCCGCTGTCTCTTGGTCACCGGATGGACACCGACTTGCGACCGTATCACTCGAGGAGAGCAAAGTCTGTATCTGGAAGACGGGAATGGGGATCCTCAGCTTGATTGGCGCACCAACGCAGAGAGGAGGAAGTCAACCTTTCAAAACGTGGGATTTTCACGTTGGCGACGAGGGTAAGCTTGTTCCTTCCACTTCAGCGACCGAGCTGATGACCCTGGCCTCTCATGATAGCACTCATGACGACTGCCGCCACCCTCGAATGGATTCTCGTCGATTGGCCAGCGGAACGAACCGTTCGACTCCGTATTCGAGAAACAGCCCTATCGTTCGGCGCTTAGCGTCCGTAGCTCTCTGACTGGTAGCGTGAAAGTAGAGTCAGCTTGCAAGGTTCAATACTCTCTCTGTTCTTTGCCGCACGACTGTGGTGTAGCTACTAGAGAAACCGTGAATCTATTTAGACTTTTCCTGCTCCTTGAGATACTCGTCATGTAACCTGTCATCGCGGGCGCGAGAGAGTCGTCAGCATCGAGCGATGGACCAAAGCAAAACGCGAAGACTAACTTTTTCTGTAAATCCCATTCCTTTTTGAGCTTCTTTCCTCGACTCTTGGCAACTTCGACTCCTTCCTTGTCCTTCGTGGGTAGTCCCGACTCATCCCATTCGGAGAATTCTTGACTTTGAGGAGGCTTGAACATCTCGGACGGACTGAGACGGCCTTTTTCCAACTTTTCCAATCGTTTTTGTTCAGCCGCCGCAGCCGCTTTCATTTTCCGGTCGGCTTTCTCCTTAACCAACGCTGCTTTGGCGTCCCGGGCAGCGCGCAGCGTCTCAGGGGGAACTAGTTTGACCATCGCTTTCCCGTCTGAATAGGCGTAGGCGAGAAGTATGGTGAGATTCGGTTAGACATTGGTGAAACCGAACGAGGGAACCAGCAAATGAAAATGTTGCTCACCATCTTGATCGTCGAGCGCGACTCCGAGATCGACCATTTCGACGTCGCGGAGTCGATCTGTTAGAGCCAGGATCTCGCTCGAAGGCGCTCCCGACATCGCGAGTTGACGAACTTGGTCGCGGAAAGCAGACAAAGCTCGGAGGTACGGCATTAGAGTCGACTCCTTCTGTAAACGCGAAGCGCCGATCACAGAGTTAGCGATCGTGACGAGCGCATGAATAAATGGTGTTTTTACGTACATCAATCGATTCACCTTGACCGGACGGGGAGGCGATACCCCAGCCCACCAACCTTTCTCCATTCGCATCAGTCGCCGCGCCTTCTCCCAATCCGAACATCCTCAACATTCTCGTAACCCATTCGCTGACCGCGGATAGCACTCCGACGTTGACATTCTGGCGCCCGCGAGAAAGGTACACATTGCTAGCGGAGACGAGATCGAGGAGGAGTTGAATCGCTCGTGGTGTGTCGAACGAATCGGAGAGGGCAGCTCGGAATTCGATTTGGGCGGTTTCGAGCCTGAGGATGACGGACGATTAGACACACTTCCTGCAGTATGCGTAGAGAATAGAATACTCACTTGGCCATCAAGTCAGCTTCTGGAGTTTCGTAGTGGTGACAACCGTCTGAGGCGGTTGACTTGTCTTTGGCTTCGGCGACGAGGGCTTTGACGAGGGCGAAAAAGTTCTACGTGCAGACAGCAGCGGATCGTTAGTCATTAAGGGGAGAGACCAAGTGGGACAAGAAATAAAGTTAGGCTGACGTTCAAGATTCCCTCTGCATTCCTCACTTCTCGCATGCTGTCCTCCTTGAAGTCGAGCCGGGCGTTCCAATGTTGTAATAGGAAAGCGAACCTTAGTTGTCTTGCGGAGTACTTCTCGAGGGCATCGTCGATTGTGATGAAATTCTTGAGCGACTTCGACATTTTCAATCCTTCGATGTGCAGGTGGCCGGTGTGAAGGAAATAGTTGACCCATTGTCGACAGTTGTGGAACGCCTGGCATAGCCGACGTCATTCAACCAGAGAACAAGGGAACAGGCGATAAGGGGGACTGACTGACCTCGGATTGAGCGATTTCGTTGTCGTGATGAGGGAACGCGAGATCAACTCCTCCCGAATGAACGTCCATACCCTCTCCCAGGACTGCACTCGCCATAACACTGCACTCGATATGCCAGCCAGGTCGACCGGGACCCCAGCTTGACGGCCAAGCAGGTTCTCCAGGTTTCGAGGATTTCCATAAAGCGAAATCTGATGCTGCTCGTTTGCCGGTCGTGCTCGTCAAAGAACCTTGTGAGAGAGAACAAGAGAGCGTAGAAATGTGAGCGAGACCTCTATCCGGATAAGGGAGAGAACGAAAGCTCACCTTCGCCATCTTCGAGTAATTCTCGATTTCCTTTACTCCAAGGTTGAAGTTTCGCATAAGTATGCTTCCACTCTTCGTCTCCCTCTCCAGGTTCAGCGCCCTTCGCTCCTTCGAACTTGACCGTGTCGAACCAGACACTCCCGCCTCCTTCATAAGCAAATCCTCGTTCTACGATTCCCTCGACGAATTTGACGATTTCCGCAATATATTCCGAGACTCGCGTGAGTGTAGTCGGTCGTTCGACGTGCAGCGCCGACATCGACTTGAAGAAAGACTCCTCCCAGAATGCCGCGAGATCTCGGAAGATCGCTGGATCCGTCACTGTTGCGCCGAACTTTCGAATTGAAGACGGATTCGAGCTGGTCAGCTTAACGAGTCGATCAGACGTTCCGAAGGGCAGGTATCAAGCTCACTTGTTTGTCGAGCGACAATCCAACAGCGTCTCTGTTCGCTTCGACCAGTTCTTGAGCGGCTGCGAATCCAGTCTCTCCCTTCTTTTCTTGATCCTCCGCTACTTTGAGCCCTTCGTAACCACCCTTGACGCTCGACAAGTACATCGTAAACTTCTCATCTCGTTCTTTCTGCTTTTCCACCCAAGACTGATCTTTTGCCAGTTTCTCTACTTCGTCGAATTGGAGTTTCGCGGACTCGTAAGATTGAGGACTTGTTGAAGCGGTCGGCAGTGCAGTGGATAGAGTTTTGAAAAAGTAGGCGGTCCAAGCAGTCGTGACTTCTTGTAGGACGCGAGAGGAAAGAGGCGTCGAAGAAGAGGAAAGTTCGGAGAGGTAGGTTTTCAGAAGGTGGGATTGCCGAGCTCGCGTGATGATCTGCACGAGAGATGGTGAGATAGGATGCGAGCATGACATTGGCGAACGGGGGAGCTCACCTTGTCGTCCACGTCTGTGATATTCATCACGAAGTTGACTTCGAAACCGAAATAATCCCTCAAAATCCTCCTCATAATATCCTGAGCCATGTAGTTTCTGTCGGGTTAGAGTGTCCTAGGTCAGTCAGGAGGTCTGAGAGGTCTTTACGAGCCCAAATAGACGCACCTGGCATGTCCCATGTGAGAAGCATCGTAAACTGTCGGTCCGCAATTGTACCATGTCACCACTCCTGGCTTCTTAGTCACGAACTCGACCTACGCATCCCTCTGTGTCAGCGGCTAGAGCAACGGCCTCTGGGTAATCGAAGACTGACCTTTGATCTGGTGAGAGAGTTGTAAACTTTCAAAGTTGGCTCAGGTACTTCGGGAAGTGGTTGTTTCCAGCTATCTTGTACAGCTTTGTTGGACGCCATCGTTCTTCGGGTGGAGAGTTGGGGAGGTAGGCAGCAGCTGGAAGAGTAAACGCGAAGTTTGATGAGGGAAGGACGACAAGTTTCGAGAGTTCTGAGTAGCTGTCGAGTTCGTCCAAGCATACACTGGTGCCTTCTGACTGTACTCTCGCTGTATCCGGCCAGTAGGAGCGGGTCGAATCGAGAGAAGTGAATTTCAAAACTCGAGAGCGCTCGTGACTTTGATCAGTAGCTTCCTCTCTCTCTCTCTCTCTCCTTGGCCTATGACTTCGCTCCTTTCGACGACTTTGCGCGATAGAGGAACGCGTAATAGTTCGGCGGCGCCAACGACTTGAGACATGTAGAACTTCCCTTTGTTCCATTGTTCTCCAATTCACTGCTCCGCCTCCTTCTCGGTCGTAATGGCTTCTGTCTTTTCCACTACGCACATCGTCCACGATGACTACAACTCCTCCATCACCACCCTCACCACAATATTCAAGGACGGATGAACCAACTACTCCCCGCCAACCGACTCACCTGACTACTCCTCCGAGATCCGATTCGTTATCGAATAGGTCTCCACGACTAGGTCAAGCCTCGTTCGACCAATCAGTCGCCCAGGGAACCGGATCGCCCCGTTTGATGCAACCTCGCAAACTCTTTGCGGAAGAACAATCGCCTCTCTCGATGGGACGGAATCAGGGACCAGGAGAAAGGACTAGCGACGACGACGAAATCAGGCAAACGTCGATGAGCGGTCAAGTGGCGAGCTACGTCGAGGACAAGAAATCGGGACAGATCAAACGACCACCCGCCCTCACTTTCGCGAAGAGTGATCAAGCCATGCTTCCGAATCTCCGCTACTCGTCATCTTCCTCGACCCATTCCCTCGATAAACCTTCTTCTCCGACGCTGTCATCTTCTTCGTCAACGACAAGAACCGCCGAAGAAACGAAAAAAGAGCAGCCTGTGCTCAAACCTTCCCTGTCGATCCTCTTCTCCCTCACGACCCGTTCGACCTTCCTCACCCTCGTCTTACCTGCCCTCGCGCTATCGATCGGAGGAGGACTCATCCCTCCTTACATGACCCAAGTTCTCGGAGACACTTTCCAACATTTCACCGATTACTCGATAGCGACGGCGAACCCCGAACTCGATCGATCCCTACTCTCTGCCGCTCGGTCTACCTTGCTAAACAAGGTCAGGCTCGAATCCATCAAGTTCGCAGCTCTCGGAGCAGGTATCCTGCTGATTACATCGGCGAATCAAGCTCTATGGGTCATTCACGGCGAGCGAGTTGCTCGTACTCTACGAGGCAAGGTCTATCGAGGATTGCACGGAAAGGGTCTCGACTGGTAGGACAAAGGGATGGGAGGACAAAAGGGAGAAGGAGAGAGCGAGTCCTCGGGAGATTCAGCAGCTGGTTTGATGGGAAGATTCACCAAGTCAGTCTCATCCCTTTCTTCTACACCCCTCGCCTCGGTACCATCTCGTACTAATTCGCGACGGACGATAGGGACACGGATGACGTTCGAATCGCTACTTCGCAAACTCTCGGAATGTTCGTTCAATACTGCGGCTCATTTATCTTCTGCCTCGCCCTCTCCTTCTACCGCGACTACCGTCTCACCTTCGTCATTCTCGCCGCAATTCCGATTCTCACCATATTCGTCGGCATCACGGAAAGGTTCGCACAACCGCTCGCGAATCGAGATCGAGAAGCGGTCACGAGATGTTCTTCCCGAGTCGACCGTATCATTGGAGCTCTTCCGACGGTCAAGGCTTTCAACGCTGAAGATCAAGAGAATGCCGGATTCAAACTCATCACGAAACAAGCTTTCCTCGCCTACACGAAACTTCACTTCGTCTGGGGTTTCCGGAGCGGAATCACTCAGTTCATGATCATGACCATGTTCATTCAAGGTTTTTGGTTCGGAGCGTACCTCGTTCAATCGGGCAAGGCTACGGTATCGACGGTCAACACCTGTTTCTGGTCTTGTCTCTCGGCGAGTACGTACCTCCAAACCTGCATTCCCTTCCTCGTCTCTATCGAGAAGGGTAAAATCGCCATGGCAGGTCTCCTCGGTCTCATTCATTCCGATCCGGCACCAGTCGCGACCCTCGTCAAGTCGCCGTCAATGTCTCGATCGCACGAGCCCAAAAATCAGAAGAAGAAGAGTCAACGAATCGGTTCCCTTTCGAGCGCGGACATCTCTCTCCCTTCTCCGACAGTCATCACTTTTGATCAACAATCAGGACCCCTCTCTCCTCATCCGTTCACTCTCAGCTCTCCTACCACGCCTCACACTCCAGTCTTCATTCCCCTCGCCTCGGCCTCGCACGATCCGAAACGTCGCAAAAAGCTCGCAGCTCCACGAGCTCTCCGCAAACTTCGGCCTTCAACTTTCTCCGGCGAACTCAGCCTGCGCAACGTCACGTTTCATTACCCTACTCGACCCTCCCCCGCTCCTCCCGCCCTTCGCAACGTTTCCCTCTACTTCGCGGCACGCGAAACTACCTACGTCGTCGGGATCTCTGGTTCGGGGAAGAGTACCGTTGGAAACTTGTTACTAGGGTTGTATAAAGCAGAGACGGGACAAATCGAGGTCGACGAACAAGGATTGGATTGGATCGATGAAGAATGGTTGAGGAGTCACGTCGCATGCGTTTCTCAAGGTGCTTCAGTTCTCTTCGAGGGGACGGTACACGATAACGTGGCGATCGGAGTAGTCGGACAACTACGGCACGATGGAACGAAGCGAAAGATGGAGGACGTCTCGAGGGAGGAAGTCGTCGCAGCGTGTCGAGGAGCTTTGATCCACGACTTCATTCGAGACCTACCAGACGGATATGACACGGTCATCAGCGGTGAGAAAGGCGCGAGTCTCTCGGGAGGACAACGACAAAGATTGGCGATTGCGAGGGCTTGGATTCGAGATCCGACTGTTCTCGTTCTCGGTGAGTTTTCGAGCTGTCTCTGTTCTCCTGTCTTTGCTTCTTGCCTGACTCTTCTTTGCATGCGTCGATTAGACGAAGCGACTTCTGCACTCGACGCGACGTCGAGATTGCTTGTCAACGAAGCGGTCAAACGATGGAGGACGAACAGGACGACAATCATCATCACTCACGATCTCGCGCCCATCGGTCAAGATGATTTCGTCTACGTAATGGCCGACGCAGAGGTCGTCCAACAAGGGTACCGAGCAGAACTTGAACAGGATCCCGAGGGTCGCTTCGCTCAACTCGCTTGTTCTCAGAACGTTCAATCTGCACGTTCGAACGAGAAGGAGGAGGAGGAGGAGGCGAGGGGCCTCGAACGGGAGGAAGAAATTCTCGACTCTGACGACGAAAGCGGTCTCGCTTACCCTTCTGTCCACTCGACTCCTCGGATCCAAGTGAGCGACGCCGACTTCGAATCTCCTTCAAAACCCAGTCTCGCCGGTTTCTTCTTCCCACCTTCTCCCGACGCCTCGACTCGGGCTAGTCGAGAACTTCGAGCCGTCAGGCGGGTATCAGCGAACTTCGCGGAACGCCTCGAACGACAGCAAACCGGATCTCGGTCTTCAAATCAGTTATCTCGGCCCGCTACTCCTCTTTCCAACCCTTCTTCCGAACTCCTTCCTCCTTTCGCTCTCTCGAATTCTCCGGATTCAAAAAGGTCGAGCAAACGAGATTCAGGAATGTCGTTCGCCGCTCTCGAATTGGCCGGGAACCAAGCGACCGCGAATCGTCGACCGCTCGGACAACGACTCAAGCACGAAGCCCTTCCAGTTGGTACGGAGGCGCGAGAAGGACTCAAAGGCAGTGTCGCGATCGACGTCCCCGTCAACCCCGCGGCTTCGAAACCGAAACATTCGCTCGGTTACCTCGTCCGTCGATACTGGCCGACGATACCGAACAAGTTGCTGTTCTTCACGGGAATATTCCTCTCGATGGTCGTCGGATGTTGCACTCCAGTCTTCTCGTATCTCCTCTCCCAAGTCATGTCGCATCTCGGTCAACCCGGTTCAACTTCTCTCGTCACTCAATCATCCATTTTCATTCTCGTCGTTGCGGCCGTCGACGGAACCAGTACGTTCCTCAAGTTCTACTTTCTCGAACGGTGCGCCGAAGGATGGATCACTTCTCTCCGTCGACGAGCTCTCGCCTTGGTTCTCAAGCAGGACAAATCGTTCTTCGACAAACCCGAGAACACGACTTCTTCCCTCACTCATACGATCGTCAAGGATTCGGACGATACCCGGATCTTCGTTGGAACCGTCGTTGGCCAGCTCGCCGTCCTCTTCTCGATGCTTACGATGGCGATGACCTGGGCTTTCGTGGCGGGTTGGGAACTCACCCTCGTCGGGCTGGGATTGGGACCCGTCTTCGTCATCGCTACTCGTCTACAAGCATCGATTCTCAACAAATTCGAAATGTCGAACAAGCTCAAACGCGAGAATGTCTCGAAGAAATTCCACCAAGTAAGCTCAAACAAAATTGATCGCACAATGTCCTCGTTTCTGACCCTGGGCTGTTTCGCTGTGCTGTTGCAGACATTCTCGAACATTCGTCCGATTAGGGCAATGTCGATTCAACCCGTCTTCGAGCGAGCTTTCCTCGAAACGACCGAAGAAGCCTATCGCGGTGGAGTCAAAGCTGCTCCCTTTGCCGGGCTCGGGTTTGCAACGGGATTCGCTCTCATCTACTGCGTACAAGGTGAGACCTGCTACCTCTACTGCCGTCTCTACCGCACAAAGGCTGACTCAATCTACCGTGACTTTACCGCAGGGCTGATGTTGTACGTCGGAGCTCTCTTGATCGCCAAGGGCCGCTACGACTTTGCAAAGATGCTCCGAGTCTTCTCTTTGATCCTCTTCGCGGTGACTTTTGCTGGACAATTGATGGGCTACCGTACGTGTTGTTGTTCTTCTCTCTTCTCCTCTCGTGCCTTCTACTTCCGTTTAGCATTTCGCTGATTATCTCTCGCTGTGTTCTCAGTGCCGAGTATGGCAAAGTCCATCGCGGCTTCGATCGATCTCTTGCGACTTCTCGACCTCTCCGAAGAATCTTCCGAATCGCAAGGCCGCATGACTTTCCCGATTCGCGGTGACATCTCTTTCAGAGACGTCAAATTCGCCTACCCTTCCCGCCCCGACGCTCCGGTTCTCAAGGGTCTCTCGTTCAGCGTCAAGGCTGGAGAATGCGTTGGAATCGTTGGGTTAGTCGGGTTTCCTTCCTTCTTTCGAAGTACTAAGAGTTTGACATCTGCTGACTTTTTCCACTTGCTCTCAGCGCATCTGGTTCGGGCAAGTCGACGATCGCCGCGCTGCTTCAGCGTCTCTACGAACCATCCTCGGGAACCGTCTCGCTCGACAACCGACCCCTCTCTCGGATCGACGTCAAATACCTCCGAAATCATCTAGCCGTAGTCTCTCAACATCCAGCTTTGTTCGACGTTAGCGTATCTTCAAACATTTCCTACGGAACTCCTCCCGACTCGATCGACCAATCGAGGATCGAAGCCGCCGCGAAACAAGCTCACATTCACGACTTCATCCTTTCTCAACTGCCGCAAGGATATCAAACCTTGCTCGGGGACAACGCTTCTCTCGTCTCAGGAGGTCAAGCTCAACGATTACAAATAGCACGCGCGCTCGTCCAACCTCGCGAGCTGTTGATCCTGGACGAATGCACGAGTGCTCTCGACCCTCAAAATCAAAAACTCGTCATGAATACGATCATGGACGTCAAGAAGGAGAAGACTACTTTGATCGTCACTCACAAGTTGGCGGTTATGGAGATGTGCGATTATCTTATCGTCGTCGACAACGGCAGAGTCGCGGAAATGTACGTCTCCTCTTCCTTTCTTTGCCGACGGTTCTCGACACTGACATTCTTCAACGTTTCGATGCTGCAGTGGATCTGTCAAAGAGTTGAGGTCGAAGCCACATGGTTTGTTTGCGCAATTAGCCAGCGGAGGCGAGTGGGAGCACGCTTAGTTCGCACCTTGTGAAAATTTGTCGTAATATATGTCGCATCACCTTGTCAACCGCCCGAGCATCTGAAAGGCTCATTCAAGGTCAGAGGAGAGAACGAACTGCTGGCGACGAGTTGCTGAGAAAGTCCATCGTTTACGGTGAGACGCATCGAGTGATCTCGGATTCGTCTCTATGGACCTGGCATTCTTCATGACCGCCTACTTGCGACTTGTAACTAGCGAGACAGTCCTCAGAAAACTGAGTAAGAGAGGGAAAAAATTTTGAGACCCGTGCACATGGGCTTTGCAGATCTTCGCTAACTACCGCTACTTCTGCCACCTTGTCATTCGACAGCATTCACCTTGACCGCTGTCCGGAACGCAGGCGGTCGTGGGAACGGGAGGAGAGCGAGGCAAAAAGCGGGCTTTCGATCACAAAAAGGAGCTTCGTCGATTTCTGGAAGAAACTGGACGGTGCTGACTCTGCGGCGATTCGAACGCCGGTTTCCGCAGCCACAATGCGGTGCCCTAACCAACTAGACTACAGAATCGTCGAGTAGTTGCGCGATCATTTTTTTGTATCCAATAGATGTTCGACTTTCCTGAATCGATGTTCGTGCGAATGCTCATTCCCGCTCGCCCTTCTCACCTACTGCACGGCCTGACTTGCGTGCAAGTGAAAGAGCTTGTCAGAACTTGCAAGAGCACCTCAGGAAGTGAGAAACTTGTTTCGGCTCTGCAAGCAAAACTTGACTTTGCGGCTTCGAGTCACTCTCGCCTCCTGGAGTACCGGGTTTGTATGTGAGCGCGTTGAGGCAGAGACAAGAGGGTAAGCTGATGCCAGACACAGGGGAGGCGAGAACTGGGGGACGTGAGTGTTTGAGCTCAATGCTACTTTCCCTGACTTTCAAACCCCCTCGCTCACCCCAAACCTTGCTTTGCACCAGTACTGGCAAGGTCAGAGGAGATAGGTTGATGGGTGGAACAGTAGCCTGAGAGGAAGAGGCAGAGGAGGACAGGAGGCAATAAGGGGACAAAACATGTCAATCCTTGTCGCAAAGTGTCGCTCTCGGAACATTAATCAACTGTTGGGGTCAAGAGCTGTGGAGGACGGGAGCACAATACAGGCCAGAGTCTCCGGAAGTTGGAGTTAGGGTAATTGAAGCGGCAGAAGCAGTTGAGATGCGAAAGAGGACTGAACACTCTGCACTTACATATACACCCACATCTGGCGCTTGCCTGGCTCATACTGAGATATACCTTAGCAACATAGAATGTCAGAGCGCGCACAGGAGGTCAACAGTCAACAGCCAAAGGGTTCAAGTTCACTGAAACCTGTAAAACTTACAGCGGTTGTTCGCAGCGTTTTCTGGAGAGGAGAGACTGTCCTGGTCTCCTGAAACAGAAGAGTGTTGAGCTGAACTGACTGCATGACTCTTGGGTGTATAGGGCCAAAGCAGCAGCAGTGAAGAGCCTCAGAGTAGTCTGCAACAGTAAAAGAGGCCGAAATGACGAGACACTGAGCAGCAGGTTTTGCAGAGCAAAGATGGGCAGCAGGGCACCTGTGAGAGGAACAGAGGCAACAGACATGGTGGAGAGAGAAGGAACTTGCGAGAAACTTCGAGATGGAAAAGGTTCCATAGAACAGGATGGAAAGATTCGAAAGTTTCCTCCCCTCTGTTCTCTCTCTCTCTCTCTTTCCCTCCCAATTTTCAGACTCACTCTCAAAAGTAGTCGAACGCACAACTCAACCTCTCACAACCCACTACCCACCTACTAGAACAAGAAACAATGTCTGCTGGAAAAGCTGTCGGGTGAGTGATTTCAACTCATCTCATCCTGTCATCGCTGTCATCACTCGGTTATCCCTCTTTGCGGGTACGCAGTAACTAAGAAAAGGGGTTGATCCGGCAAATTCCCATTTTGAACAAGGTCTGAAAAGCAATAAGTGCTTGCTTTGTCCCAGCGTCCAGAGGAGGCTTACTGACTCGCACTCACCATACTCTCCAACACACTGGTTGATAGTACCTCAGAATTGCTCTGAAGAAGAGTTGTATATCTTCCTCGAAGCGGAAATAAGCATGGACCGTCTTTTCCCGTGTTCTCTGCCTTTGGCTCATATTGTCTCCACTGTGTTGCACTGTGAATGATCAGCTCTCTGAAAAGGGATGCCATCAGGTACAGGTATTGACTCAGGTCATGAAGAGGACAGAGCCAGAGACAGAATTTCTTGGTAAAACCTCAGGTGAGAGTTTGCACCCGAGGGACTCAAGACTAGGAGGAGACACAAGTGAGGAGAGGGGGATTGTGTGTGCGAGAGAGTGGAGAGCCAAAAACGAGAGAAATTGAACCCGATAAAGAGGAAAGCAAGCATAAAAAATGACACAAGTACAAATGAGACAAAAATAACGGACGGAGGGACGGTCATCAAATTCTGAACTAACAGCCGAGAGAGAGAGGGAGATCTGTGGAAGAATCTCACCTAAGAATTTGCAGCGGAATGCAACAGTGAACAACAGTGTGGGAACTTGACGAGGGGATGAAGGAGGAGAATGACAGAGAGATCTGTGTGAACCATGCAAGTGTGGGAAGGGAAGGAGAAGGGGAAGAGAATGGAAGGGGGAGGCATATGACGAGAGGAGGGGCCCAAGTGTTACGAAATCTGGATTGTGGTCTGTTCTCGTTCCTGAATCTATTTTCCTCGCACCCTTTTGCTTCTACCCTCTTTTCTCGCTCCCTCTTTTCTATCACCCTCTCCTCGTGTTGACTCAGCACAAGCACCCCGCTTCCCTATTCTCTAGAACCCCAGTTTTACCTATAAAAGCCGCTCTCTTTCTTGTTCTCTATTTCTTTCTTCTTTGTCAGAACAACTTCTGTTAATTCTAACGTTTGCTCCTACTTCATCACTTCGTCCTCGTTCTACCACCGAACGATCGCTTCGACCAAGTCTCTTCCTCCCCTCCTACGGCAATTCGTAACACCATGATGAATTGAAAACATTTGGGACGATGGGCTCCAAGCCTGAGAAGGGGAGATGGACGGAGACGGAGTCCGAGAAGATCAAGATGATGAGCAGAGGAGGGGAAATGAACTTGCGGATGTGGGAAGAGAGGTGAAGGAAGAGGAGCTTGGAAAAGGAGTTTATCACAAGGACTAGGGATGACGGAAGGACGAACATAAATGAGTGAGGGAAGAGTGGAGGGAGCATTCAAGGAGAGGAGAAGCATACAAGGACTTTCACAGGGAAGTGAACGGGGAACAGGAAACGAGAGGGGGCAACAGGAGGTCAGAACTCACGTTGACACAAAGACTGTCCTTCTGCTGATCAGGAACTCTCCCCGCGACCCACTAAGTGACATCCAAACCTTTCCCCAGCCTTGTCTGCTTCTTGATACAGGTTTTGAACTCCCTCAAAATTCTTCACATCCACTTCACTCAATTAAACCTCCAATTTATGTTAACAGATTCAAAGCCTCTGAGAGAGGGACAATGAGGGAGAGCAAGATCTAGCAGAATTGTGCAATAAGCACAGGATGAGAAACAAAGTGGTGAAAATGAGGAAGGAGGCGGAGGGCAAAGGCACTCACACAGCAAGATCGTTGACAGAGAGCAGACGGGAGCTTGTAGACACCAGATAGGATGGAGCATCAGGGATGCAGCTGGCTGCGCACCGGGAGGTGGATAGAAAGAAAGAAGGCACGGAATTTTAGAGCTCATTGAGCAAGTAGTTGCGTAAAAATATTTGGCAGCTTGTATTGAATTCAGGACTCTGTTCTCCAGTGTGAAGCGCTAGTAAGCATTACAGAGTACTAGAAGAAAGTAACAAGAAGTAACAGACCTGTTCTCCAGTGTGAAGCGCTGGAGAAAGGGAAAAGAAGTTGAGAAAATACCGGAGGTATTTAGATACAAAAGAGAAATGTAGAAAGTAATAACCAAAGTATCAAAAGGGGAATTAACCCGTGAGAGCGTCTGCTGCAACACCCCTCCTCGCTCGAAAAGGTCTAACGCCGAGTGACAAACGATGAGTCGAGAAGGAAGGAGCGGGAAGAGACTTTGTCATGATGTCGGCGACCATTTGGGAGGTAGGAATGTACGTAACATTGATGAATCCTTGTTGAACTTGTTCCTGAACGAAGTGTTCATTGAGACAGAGATGTCGAGTTCGGTAATGGAACTGAGGGTCGCGGGAGAGTGCGTTCGCGCCCTGGTTGTCGCCGAAGAGAGTTGTCGGATGAGGGAGAGGGTATCCGAGTTCGCTGAGGAGTTGGGAGAGGAAGACTGCTTCTTTAGAAGCGTGGGAGAGACCAATGTACTCAGCTTCAGAGGAAGATCCAGTGACTCGAGGTTGAAGTTTGGACGACCAGGCGACGGCTCCGTTCGCAAGGATGAAGGTGTATCCCATAGTTGATCGAGAAGTCGTAGGGCATGCACCCCAGTCCGAGTCGCTGTAGGCTTTGAATCCGGTAAGAGGAGAGTTGTCCGGGTTGAATTCGAGTCCATAGTCGAGAGTTCCTTTGAGGTAACGAAGAACGTGGACGACGGCGGCCCAGTGAAGAGGACCGGGGTTTGCTGAGTGACAACCGAGAACTCCAACGGCGTGAGCAATGTCGGGACGAGTACCGAGCATGGCGTACATGAGGGAACCGACTGCTTGAAGGTATCGTCGTTTTTTGTCGGGAGAAGGGATGTGATCGGCGGGAGCAGGAGGGGACAAGTTGGAGACGCTCTCACAGGTTAATTCCCCTTTTGATACTTTGGTTATTACTTTCTACATTTCTCTTTTGTATCTAAATACCTCCGGTATTTTCTCAACTTCTTTTCCCTTTCTCCAGCGCTTCACACTGGAGAACAGGTCTGTTACTTCTTGTTACTTTCTTCTAGTACTCTGTAATGCTTATCAGCGCTTCACACTGGAGAACAGAGTCCTGAATTCAATAGGTTACACCACCAACTCCCTTGGGAGCCGAATCAGCCTGGAGTCAGATCTGGACCAGACCTGGCTCAGTTAAGGCCAGGCTGGCCAGGGTCTGGTTCCTGGAGCTGGCCTGGTCAAATCTGTCTGGCCGCATCAGCGGGAATCAGCCTGAGAGACCAGTCTGGCCAGACCTGGCCAAGAAGGAACCCCTCCTGCTCCCTCTGTATTGAGCTCAAAGTAGCCTGCACTCACCAGCTTACCACTTCTGCTGTCAAATTTGAGCAGGCGGCCACAGAGAAGGAGAAAAATGCCCCTCAAGCTGGGAGAGATTGTTTGCCGATGAGGGCTATTAAGCGAGTCCTGGAAGCCCGCAACGCTCCTAGGCGGCAGACATCAACGTCCTGGCTGTACTGATGGGTCAAAGTCTAGAGCTTACAGTAGAAATGGTAGAAGAAATGAGCTTGAAACTTTCTCTTTCTTTTTCTATGCATTGTGCATGGCTTCTCTGGCCCAGATTGACACTGTATGATCCCGCAGAGCTACAGGACTGACTGAGAGTACACCTGCCAGTGTGACTGTAGCCAGGCTCTCCCCAGGCTTGCCGCCAGGTCCTGGCCAGGCTGACCTCAAAACTGGCCAGGTCCAAGCCAGTCTGGCCGGTCAGGCTGGCAAAGCGGTGTCTACCAGGCTGATATGATCTGGCTTGTTCTCTCAGTCAGGCTGGCCAACTGCTGAAAGCGGCCAGGTCAGGCCAGGAAGACAGGGGTTCTGTGGTGTATTTTCTCAACTTCTTTTCCCTTTCTCCAGCGCTTCACACTGGAGAACAGGTCTGTTACTTCTTGTTACTTTCTTCTAGTACTCTGTAATGCTTACCAGCGCTTCACACTGGAGAACAGAGTCCT